>NW_025967940.1:0-25000 GCF_021869965.1 Rhincodon typus
AGGCAAGTGTATTAGCTCATGGCCAAGGTTCAAACGTAGTGCAACATGAATAATTCCCACCTCAGTATCTGCCCAATTCCATGCACTGTAACCACATTGGATTGCTCTTAAGAGGGTTGGTGGAAAATGTGACAAGAGAACTAAAATGCATAAGGAAGGACAATGACATGAGCAAAAGATAGCCCTAAGAAGTGAAGGAGCAGATGCAGAAGATTAATAAATTGAAAAGAATGCCATTTCCAAGCATCTGATTATAAGCAGTGCCACGAGATATCAATGAATAGATGTGAAGCTGCGACACTGAAGCACTGTAATAGCAACAGCATGAATGGGTTAGGGCATCAGCCTTGGGGAATAAGGCTTTGATTGGTAGATTTCTCCATTTTTGCAACTGCCTATGTCATCATCAAGTATGCTTCTGATTGAACTTACTCAAGTCCTTTCAATAGATTGGAAAAAGGAATAAGCTAGCTCAATCTATTCTTAAGATAGAAATTTGATTTCAATGCTGCACTCTCCACACAGTAATGAAAAGACCCAGCTGTCAGTATTCAACCCACACCAGCAGCATCCCTCAAACAGCCACAATTGTTACATTGTTCCCACCTCCAACACCCTTCTATTCTCAGGCTTTATATCCTCTCCTCCTGTTTAACTGAGGGTGTTCAGCTGCCTCTGTTGCATTCTGGAAATTTCCCTTTTTCAACCTTAACCACATACAACAACCTAACTTTGATTGAAAGATTGTTCAATGCAGATTGTGGCATAACAATTACTCCTTCACTCCGAGACTTCATTTTTATCCCTCTCCAAAATAGTTTCTATATTAGTACACAAATGCAAGCTGGACTACACTATAACAGAAGTTAATTTAGCACATTTATGCTGGCCTGCCTGATTCACAACCATCGTATTAAAAACATGCAATAAAAGCCTGAGGAATAGTACATACCGTCCAAGACCAGCTACGCAATGGACAGCAATGCAACAACCTGGCTCTTCACGGAACTTAGCTCTCAAAAGGGTAAGCCAATCATCCACAATCTGGTTGGAAGGTGGAGCACCATCATCAAACGGCCAGTCCTGTTGGAGAAAAAGTTCTCATTGCATTTTAATGTACCAATTCACCACTTTACATCAAACACTTACTCAAGCTTTTCCTGATGCCTTTAGTGGACATCTTTAGGCTAAATTTCACAATGCTCTCAAATGACAGATCCTATAAGCTGACAAAGACAAGGATTCTAACATATTGAATACAAGAATTCCCTTCCCAGTGCATTTTCCAGAAAGTCTGGACAAGAAAAGTCATGACAGAATCAGCTGCCCTATCCCCAGTGGGGAAATGGGGAATTTCATTCTCAAAGTAAAGATTGTTAAAAAATGTAACTTTTCCATTATATGGACATCAAGCATTTTCAGAGAAAGCATTAATTAAATGCACATCATTTGTATGTGAATTGGACACAAACTGCCCAAAACTTCCCCACATCTGAATATGAATGCTCTAACATGGTTGTTATGTATCTGGATTAGTAATGCAGAGGCCTGAAGTACAATTTAGTTAAATAACAAATCTCAAATTAGTATTAGTAATGATAACCATAAAATTGCAGTTTTGAAAGTAACATCCATCTGGTTCTTCAGTTTTTTTTGTAGAAAAGCCAAATGTCAACCTTACGTGATTCTAAATCCACAGCAAAATGGTGGCTCAACCATTCTACCACGTTAATTATTTGGATTCAAAATGATACTTTTCTGCATTGAGAAAGCAAATAAATTCCATTCTTGCCGATAAGGTCCATATCCCATGACTTAAAACAAATACTGGTCCAATAGAGCTTATGGTGCAGTAGTAGTGTCCTTATCTCTGAGCTAGGAGGTCCAGGTTCAAGTCCCACTGGTTCTAAGTGTAAATAACATCTCTGAACAGGTTATTAGGAAAATCTAAAAATCAGTCCAATCTATACGCAAACAAGTACCAGAAGTGTACCGGCCAAGGTTAGTTTAGCTTTTTTTAAAAAATTCATTCACAGGATGAGGGCATCGCCGACTAGGCAGCATTTATTGCCCATCCCTAATTGCCCTATGGGCAGTTAAGCATCAACCACATTGCCGTGGTCTGGAGTCACATGTAGCCTAGACTGGGCAAGGATGGTGGTTTCCTTTCCTAAAGAACATTAGTGAACCAGACGGGTTTTTCTGACAATTGGCAATGGTTTTGTGGTCATCATTAAACTCATTTCCAAATTATTATTGAATTCAAATTCCATCACCTGCTATGACAGGAATCAAACCCAGGTCCCCATGTTATCTCGATCTCTGGATTAACAGTCCATCAATAATAGTACTAGGCCATCGAAGCTGCTACAATAAAATGTCAACTCCCGTCCCAGGCTTGCCACAATATATTGAAATAAACTGTCCGCAAAGCGGATATGCTCCTATGATAGATTAATGCAGCAGTCAAGCATGCTGTACAAGTCAGGAATAGTGCAGTGAAGAAGTGACACCCCAAAACTAATGAGCGGTAACAGAATTTGATGTTAAACGTTAAGTAAATCTTTTAATATAGAGAATCAAATTTGAATTGGAGCCACCAGCTGATTTTAAAAGGAAAGAAATCTCAATCGTCACTGAATATATTGGACTGAAAATGGGCTTTTTGCCCTGTTGACAAAACACAGATGGTAAGGTATTTTGTACTTACCAAAAACTGAATGCCTTCTTTTTCAACTGGAGACGTGTCATAGGTTGCTTCACATACTCTAACTACTGTGGTGACACTGTACTTCTTCAACTCCTGAAAAAAGTTAATACAGTAAACAAGTCTAATCTTGGATTTAGAGGTTAAAAAGAGCACAATATTTTAGCATTACTGCTTTTGAAGTGTCAAAAGCTGGATTTTGGAACAATACTAAGTCTAGACTTCGAAGCTTTCAAACATCTTGTTTGTTCTTATTTAACTGCCATCACAATTAGAGAGACAACAGTGTCTGCAACTAGGTATTTAATTTCAGTTCACGTTAAACAAATACTTAATACATTGTTATTCAGCAAACATTCCCATTAAAACATGACCACACCTCTTTTGGCTTTCTAATTAAACCAAGACCTTGATTGGAAGAAAGCTGAACATTGGAAAGAACATCAATTTATACGCAGGTATGGTGCAAGTTTGTTGGTTTTTTGAGGGGGAGTGCAAAGATGTGAAATAATGAAAATATTTTTGAAAAACAAACCAAAACAAGATTCAGTGGTTTCAAACCTCAGATTCCACTGAAAGTTTCTTTTTAAATGTACAAATTTAACAGCCACAACAGACATCAATTTTCTGCCTAAAATATCTAAAAACATACATCTCAGATACAAGTATGAAAAGACACTAGTCAATTGTTTTTAAAATCAATCACCAATATTTAACAATGACCTCAGGTTTCAGGGAATCCATCATCTGCTTTCTCACTACCTTTTCATAGCTTTTGCTGTAGACCCTCAGCTGCTCAACCTACAGTGAGCAATGTCATCTGAAGCAGTCAACTGGAAGTGGCATCCTGCAGTCCTGCAAAGACTTACTTCAACTTGTCACAGTGGACACCAAACCAAGGGTCTCAGCAAGCAAAGTACTGGAGAAAAATATCCTCAACTATCCAAGGATTAAGGTGTAAGGGGTCAAAAGCCAGGTTGTTATAAGCTTTAGATTTTGATTCAGTTTATTAGTTTGATTTGTTAAATAGCAAGCAGGTTTCTGCTTACATATAGATATGTATTATGCCTTTGGTGAGTAGCATCTCAGATTTGATAAGTGCACTTTTTAGTAACTTCTAACTCCATTTAACTTCAGGAAATCTTTAGAATACTCAACTCAATGTAATGTCAAATATTTAATAACCTGAAAGAGACCTCTCACCTCTATGAATTTATTTAAGGTTGCATTGGTAGGGTTGTGTGTGATCAGAAATCTCATGTTCTTGTAGGTAATTTCCACAGGTGCTGGACGATTCATCCGAGCCATTTTCTTAGAAAAAGCGCAAAACCTATAAAGTGAAAAGAATGTCCTGCAAAAGCTGAAAATTAAAAAGTCCAGTTTTGTCAAATTCCACCAGAATATTTGCACGTACAAAGGCTTTTGATGATGCTTTTGACAAGCAGCAAATCTTCAATCCAGTAATACTGTGACCAACAAAAAAAGAGCACACTTGGTTACCCCATCCAGATATGGTCTTCGATGAATTATTCTTCCCAGCTGCTGGTAACCTGCTTGAAGGGTTTCTTAAGTGGAATAATAGTAGACTTTTACAGTTCACTTGTCTGCATAGACGTCGTGCTGTGCCTGGCAGTAGTCTCCACTGCCCTTCAGAAACTCCATAAATGTGCGACCTAGAACACCACAGAACTGCTGCAAAAACAAAACAGAAATATTAAATAGAGCACATGTTGGAACTTTGCTCTCTTCATTGTGCATCAAAATGTTTAGTTAAAAGCAACAAAGGCAAGTGAGCTTCAAGGTGCTGTATAGCCAACTTGCAACTCAGGTTGTCATGGCTCAATAGTTAGCATTGCTGCCTCAGTGCCAGGGAGCCAGGTTCGATTCCACTCTCGGGCGACTGGGTGGAGTTTGCACTTTGTCCCCATGTCTGCATGGGTTTCCTCCCACAGTCCAAAGATGTGCAGGCTAGGTGGATTGGCCATGCTAAATTGCCCATAGTGTTCAGGGATATGCAGACTGGGTGAGATGCTCAGAGTCAGTGTGGACCTGTTGGGCCGAAGGGCCTGTTTTCACACTGTAGGGGTTCTATGACAAATCTGGGTGCAATGCAGCCCGTGGACTTACCAACTTTTGCCAACATCTGCTTAAAACTACACCACCTCTATCAAACCTTAAACACAATCTTTTGTGGCTTTTATATAGTCCCAAGATTCCACAAGCAACAATTGATAAAGACTTGAAAACATAACCCATTAACTGTGATTCTTAAAATGAAAAAGGCCTTGTTTACAATGTTCAGGAGTATGATCTTTCAAATTATTACAGCACATTTGAATTCCACACAAGTAGGCTGTCAGAACCCACAATTATGCTTGTTTCTTTGGCAACAAGGTGCTAGAATGTAAACTAGAAGTCACTGGCTGGGCAGGATTCAATGGAATGTAACACTGCACATATAATCATGTAAGACACATCACAAACTTCCTTCAAACATTCACTCTGCAGTGACAAGGGAAAGAAATTTATACAAAAAAATCAGTTCTAGAGATAGCATGTTATGGTCTTCAGAGGATCTTTGGTACTGGAGGAATAACTGGACCTCAATTTCCAAATCAGCTGTATCACTGTGCCTCACTAAGCACTGAAAACAACTATATGCAGGACATAATCAATAGTTCTAGCATCTCAGAACATGCATCATGTTTGTTAATGCAAGCATTAATGCAAACATCGACACTGCACCAAGAATTTAATTCCCTCATGATATAAATGAAGCATGCCCAATTTCATCTGGTTGCATCACATTCAAACTAAGATCAGAAAAACAACTTCTACAAAGAAAATCTTTCCTGAGTCACATTAAAGCAAATGCTGAATACAAGCCTAACTGCATACGCTGAGGGCAAAATAGTAACAAAAACATTGAAATAAACTCCCTCTAAACAGTGCTTGGGGACACAAATCCTATTTAAACACCAGTGACTGATGTCACCTGGAATAGAAGGGTCTCATTGTCCTTCAGTGATGGAAAGCTCTATTTAGACCAAACCTGAGGTTGAGTTCCGTTCAATCCATTAAACTTTATAAGCATGATATAGCATCCTCAAAATAAGTCAACTGTGGATCTGCAAGTTACTCAAGCGAGATTAAACAAATTATGTTTGTCAACCAAGGGACTGCCTTGAAATTAAGAATGAGAGATTATTTGGCCAATGCTTTCTAGATATTAAGGGATGGATGTAGAAAAACTATTTTGTGAATCTGGGACTTAAAGTTTGAAGGGACTTTGATGACAATTTGGGAAACACCATGCATGCTTGGGAAGCCTTGGAGCATTTCCTAGAATGCAGCTAATGTTAGATCAATTATTTATAAACCAGATTGAGTGCAGAAAACATTGAGACATGGGAGAAAGGCAGGTAGAGAGATTCGGGTCACAGGTCAGCCACTGAAAAGGCAGCACGCAGGGCTAAATGGTTTAGCCTACCTTTACTGTTCATAAATGTCTAGTACCTTATTTGATGAACAGTGACAGCTTTAGCACTAAAGTACTATAGTCTAATTCAAAAGCAGCACTTCTACAATAGGCTAACTGGTTGCTTTCCCTGCTATAAACTGAAAATTTACTAGACTGTCAGGGATGTACATATTGAACAGGTCACTAGCAAAACAGTGGCTTAGCACATTTTTAATGGACCAGATGGAAGTAACCTAGTCAAAGACCAGTGACAATTATTCCTGCAGGAAATTGAAAGCTACACAATGAACTACAGTCCTAACTTGCGGTAGCAGTCTTGCCTCAGTCAGAAATTATAGGTTACAGCCCCATTCCAAAGACTGAGTCTAAAATATAGACTGACACTCCCACTGCAATGCAGTGGTAGTGTTGTACTGTACTGGGTGCAAGCATGCTGAGTGAGATATTAAACTGAGGCCTCGCACATACCCAAATGGATATAAAATGCTCCACAGCACTGTTCAACGAGTACTGGCATTCTTCCCATGTCCTGGCCAACATTCCATCAATGTCATTAAAGACAAAGGTATCATTATTGAGCACATTGATATTCATGGGATCTGGATTCTGAGTTTACATTCACTATCCCAACAAATATAGATCTTTTATTTCTTGCACATGCAATTTATCCACAGAAAATAAATGCTTATGTAACAGCTAAAGAAATCAAACTGAGAATAATTTACTTATTACTTTGTCATTAATTAAATATTTAAGCTGCTCTTTTCCTGCCCATTGAACAGAATATTTTATTAACAGTGCATTTCATTTTGAATTGAAGGTCATAATACTGACAGTAACAGAACCCATCAATAAAATGCTATTTACAGTTACAGGATGGCTTACACCTCATCTTTCAGATATTTTTATTATATTCTCCAAGGTAAATTCAATGCACCTAACCTCCTGAAAAAGCAAAACAACGTAGATGCCGGAAATCTGAAACAAAAGTATGAGATGCTGGAAACACTCAGCAAGTCCAACTGATTCCATGAAGTAAATAAGCAAGTCATCACAAGCATGAAGTCTTATTTAAAACGAGATGTAAATGAGGAGCAGTATTTATAAAACAAACTGACCTGCACAGGAAGAGACAGTGCTTAAATAGAAAACACATGGATAAATACAAGAGGTGATACTTGCATGACATTGTATGAAGCATATGACAGAAATCAAAGAAATAAAGTACACAGACACTTACACTGGCATCTATTTGACAATATGGAAAATTGTACAGGTACGTCTAGTATAGAAAAAGGACAAAACTAACTCTGCCAATTACCCCTCCTTCAGCCTACTCTCGACCATCAGTAGTGATGAAGGTCTCAGTGCTATCAAGCAGCACCTATGTAACAACCTGCTCACTGACACCCAGTTTGGTGGCACCCAGGGCCACTCAGCTCCTGACCTTATTACAGCCTTGGTTCAAAAATGGACAAAACAGTTAAATTCCAGAGGCAAGGCAAGAGTGACAGCCATCATCCAGACTGTATTCGACTAAAAGTGGCATCAAGAGGCCTAGCAATATTGGAATCACTGGGAATCAGAGGGCAAACTCTCCACTGGTTGGAGTCGTAGCTGCACATAGGAAGAAGAGTGTCCTGGAACCAACTACCTGTAGTTGCTTGATTTGTACAGTCCCTCCATCATAAGGATGATTTGGGGATGTTTGATGATTGTGCAATGTTCAGCACAATTTGCAACGACAGATTCTGAAGTGTTCTATGTTCAGAAGCAACAAGATTTGAACAATGTCTAGGCTTGGGGTGACAAGTGGCATTCATCACATTTGCCAGGCAATGACCATCTTGAAAAAGAAGCAATCTAACCACGACCCCCTGACATTTAATGTCACCATCAGAGTCCACAACTATTAACATCCTAAGGGTTATTATTGACCAGAGATGCAATCAATCAGACTTGAGCTTGACATGTCTGGTAATATGGTGACCTGCTTGATTGGTACATCAAAAAATGTCCACTCCCTCCACCATCAATACTCAGTGGCAGTGATATGTACAATCAACACAATTAACTACAGAAATTCACCAAAAAATTCTTAGACAGCAGTTCCAATCCCACGGCTGCCTCCATTTGGAAAGACGGGGCAGCATACACATGTAAGCAGGTTCCCCTCCAGGCCACTCACTATCCTGACTTGGAAGAGTGTCACCAGATTGGGATCTTGGAATTCCCTCATGGTCATTGTGGGTCCACCTGAAACACATTGCCTACTCAAGACAACAGCTCACCACCATCTTAAGGACAAGTGGAGATAGGCAAACACTGGCCAGACAGCAAAACCCCCATTCCACAAACAAGGGTACATTTGGAGCAACACATGTCGGCCACAACAATAAAGTTTATAACCATATGATGATATTAGAGAGGCAACAGCTACAGATTAAACATGAGAACAGCAATGAGAGAGAAGACCAGGACCAAAGGACACAGCCAAGTCTATAAAGTGAAGGTACAGCTCCAACTGAATGTGAGGCAGGGCAACATGGCAAGGGATGAAATTAGATAATGAGAAAAAGGAGTGAGGAGGGAAGATATAAATGAGGATCTTGGTGTGTTATTAATAGCTGAACATCTGCAGCACAATGTGTATTAAGGGAGGTTGGAAGAAGCGGGACTACTAGTATGGAACTATGGTTGCTTAGGGATTGTCAATTAAGGCAGATTGGAAGTGATATGGTAGTGCATATGGTCTAGCTAAGAACCCAACACTAGAGTGCAGAAGCAAGAAGCAGCTAAGATTGAATCAGACAGTTTTATTCCATAAAGTACATTTTTGGCTAGGCTAGTTTTGAGACTAGAAGGCAAGCATAACATGGCTTGGGAGGAAAATTATGACTTTGGACCCACTGGATTCCAAAGCCCCAGTGTGTCATGCAACGGTCAGGATGGTAACTTTCTCCCCCAACCAGCAACTGCATATGGACATGGTAGAGGTAGTAACAAAAGCAATGAGCAGACTCTGGGCTGAGAATCCTAGTATAGGTTCGCCAAAAACCTTCAGGCAACAAATCACGCAGGACAACTTGGACCACAAGTATTGAGCAAAACTTGGAGGACAGAGGGCAGAAAGAGAAACAAAATAACAAATGCTGGAAATACAAATCTAAAGATGTGCATCTTAGGTAGATTGGCTATGCTGAATTGCCCAGTGTGCAGACTAGGTGGACTAGCCATGGAAGTGCAGGGTTACAGGAAGAGGGTAGGGTGGTGGGTTTGGGATGGATGTTCTTCAGAGAGTTGGTGTGGGTTCAATGGGCTGAAATAGCTTGCTTCCACACTGTAGGGATTTTTGATAAAATCAGAGCAAGTGCTACAAAACATTGATACAGGTAGACTGTGTAGACAGCGGAATTGCTGAAACCCTGATTCATGCCTTTGTTCCTTCACGACTAATATTTCAATGCACTGTTGCAGTTCGTTGCATTCTGGTGCTTGGAAGCAGCCAGGGGCCTAGATTAGAACTTTGATGGTCAGACAAGCCCAATGTGGGAACAATGAGTCCAATGCAGCAGTGAGGGAGACCTCCTGCCATCTGCAATAGTGGCAAGAGCAGGCAGACCAAGGTCTCCCAGAGAGCAAGCCAAAGCATAGGAGATTGAGCCCAGCATGGCTATGCATTTAAGACTATTGAACTTCAACTTTATTTCTTTATTTTTCTACTCAATACTAGGACTTCAACATTTTAACATTTGTTTATTTTTCTACTTTGTACCTAAGAACCTTTGTATCCAAGACTGCACTGGCATTGGCAATATCGTACACTTTTCACTGTACTTTTACTTCTGTACTGTGTACACACAACAAAATCCAATTCTAATTCAAATTCTTCTCACCCTCTGAATTTCAGCTCACCTAAAACCGATGCCCACATCCCATTCATCCATCAACTATACTCACTGCATGACATAAGCTGTCTCAATTCAACAAGTTTTCATCTATTGTTCAAAACAGAGAGGATGAATCCTGTAAACCTTTGGGAATCCCCGTATACCAATTCTCACCTGAATTTAATGGAAGCATAAATGGCAGTTATCTAAGCCCTAAATTCCACAACTTTTTTGCCAATGCCTCCACCTTGGTGTTCTCCTTTAAAACAAATTTTTAAAACTAACTTTTGACTAAACTGTTGGTCACCTGTCCTAATATCTCCTTATCCTGCTATAATATTTTGTTTCATGCTTACTAGGACACAAACAATCTAAAAGCACTATATAAACAAGCAGCTGGCACTTCTGGCCTACCCCCTCAGACAAACATATTAAAGCGCGGAAGTATCCCTCTTACTGTGGCACACAGGGCTCTGGACAGTGTTTCATACGCAGCACTTGAGTCCTGACTGCTTTTAGATGAGCTATTGGAAGTAGTGGAAATCACTCAACTAATAACATGTCAAATAAACTTGTAACAGCACTGTAGCCAATTATGCTTGGACACATGCAACTAAATTTAGGCACAGCAGAAGTTTAAGATCAGCAATGAATCAGACCTAGTGTGCAATCAGATTACTTTAAGCAGGTACCTGAGTTTTTTTTTTAAATAAAAATCTAGACTGCTTTTGTAGGACAGGTTTTCCCACTCTTTAAATAGGCACTCCTCCCAAATTCTGACTAGATCAACTTGAAAAGCTTATCAGTAGATAAAAATCGCAAAGTCTTGCAGGTAAATCCAACCTCCTATGGTTATGCCCCTGTTCCAAGTCATACTGTATTACTTTTCACTTTGAAAGCACTGGAACTCAAACAACCCCTTCATGAAGTTTGAGTCACAAGGGAATTAAACAGGTTTGCCTTGACCAAAGATCAGAAGGTACAGTCTCTACTGGTCTGACAGCACAGCACACAAGATTCCAGTCACCAGCTGTCATTAAAGGAAACTGAACTGTTTTAAGGAGCTTCATACACAAGTAGAACAGTTCTGATCAGAGCTCCATTTCCACCAAACTAAGACTACCTTGGGGCTCATCTTCCTCAAAGATACTGGGGGCAACACTCGGACAAACCAACTGGTGCATAATATCCAATATACTTATTCAGCATTGCTCACTATACAAGAAATTCAGACAAGAATATGCACAATTTTTTTTATTTTGGCAAAGTTTCAAGCCAGGGCCTACATAGATAGCATCATGTGATCTGACTGACAGGGTTTGGATTGAGTTCAAGCAAGCATCTGATCACACGAAGCCTGCAGTACGTGAAACTGTTGTTAAGGAAAACTTACAAAATTGGTTATGCCATCTCTGTCTAAAGGGCATATTACTCCAAATACAATTACACCTCCAAGGAATTGCTTATTTGGACAAATGACCTGCTTACCCTACCAGCCTTGATACCTTGCCCAAAAACGTGAACACGATTTTCCTGTCCCGAAATCAACTTCACTGTCAGTCCAAAGATCAACTACTACATTTGAGACCTATGAACCAAATCAAGAAACAGATGGCAAGAATGTGCCAGCCAGAATTTTGGCGTGCAGACTACAGCAAAGATATTGACACTACTGTAGATTCAAAGGATGAAGTTACATCATCACACATGAACAATGTGCGTAAAAGTGGACTAAGTGTGCCAGAAACCATGGAGGATTTCAAACCACTGACCGAAGTTCACTTTCAAACCATCGCCTTGGCAAGGCAAATTGGCTTTGATTATATAGAAGAGGCTGATGTGTTGGAATTAGAGAATGATCCAAATAAAGTGCAGTGCCAAAGTGAACAGAACGATCAATGGTGCCATCAACTGCTACAGCATCATACAAGTTCAACAGTCCTTCATTATGTGGTCACTCAAAATACTGATAAAATGGGCTTTTCACACACAACTGACGTTTTTCACAAGCCAGCTCCTGCAGCACAACACCTACCCAGCCAGATTAAAACCAACAGCCAAATCCTGGAAAACGTGATTTTCCATATCCCATGAGCCTTCACTTGATGGAAGGCAGACAATATTCTTCATCTCTGCCAATGCATCATCTAGGGAAAGAGAGTATTGGGGATCGATCTTAAGCATGACACAAGGCTCATGGATCACACTGAGTAGCCATCTCCACTCTCCTGTCTGTTTGATACATACAGAACAAGCACCTCAAGGCACCAAGAGCACTGCCTTTGGGACTTGGAGCATCTTCTAGTGGCAATCAAGGCAGTCAAACAGCAGCATCCTTTCTTGAGCCAATATCCCGCAGGAATCCCTATAATCAGCCAACATCACCCCTCCGATGGGGTGCTTAGGATCAAAGCATCCATTGAGACATGGTGACCAATGAAAATAAAGTCGACAAATGCCGGAAGACTCAATCACCACACTGTCAGGAACGTGCATTAGCAGAAGTAATGTGTCAGAGAGAGTGCACAAACCTCTAAACAAGTTTTCCATCTGCCCCTTCAAGCAACACCCATCCCACATTTGCAGAGCTTGAAGATCACACATTGTACTTATTCAACCACATCAAAACACATCATTCTGAAGTAGAAGCAAATCATTCCCAAACCCTAGAGACAATTCAAGAAAAAAATTGCTCAGTACTATCTAAATTGGATTAAAAAGTTATTTTAGCTGGGTATGCACAGCATTGTATACAATAGACTTACAATTCATACATAGGTTTGTGCACAAAAATGCCCGAAATAGCCAACTTTGCTTTGAACGATCCTTTGGAACCTGCATTGTACTTGAACTTGTTTAATCTAAAGTCAACCTGTTAACGAACATAACTACGACTTAAGTGAAAAGTTACTTCACTCAACTGACTACTTTTTAGGTTTATCACTTGAAATTTTAACACGGATTAATAAGATGCTGATTCAATCACACCCATTTCAACCCTCTATTTCTGTTGCAGTACATTTCCACATGGGTTCACTTCAACAGAATGCATTATCAGCATGTTATCAGAAGTGCAGCACAGCTAACCCTGTTACTATACAAGAGCAACAATTGCCCTACCCAACAGAGTTGTTGCACATTCAGCAAGAAGCCTTCCCTTCTCATGAATCAGAGGCTTCATGGCACAGTGTCTACTCCTGGACCAGGAGGTATGGGTTCAAGTGTCACGTGCTCCAGAGGTGTGCAACATCTGAATAGGTTGATTAAAAAAGAAACCCAGTGGAACACAAGAATTCCCTTCTCATGAACTGCAGGCTCTTGTGGCACACTGATAATATCCCTACCTCTGTGCCAAGAGACCAAAATTCAAGTTCTACAAGTTCCTAGGGCAGTGTAACATCTCTGAACAGATTGATTAGAAAATACGTTTTTTAATCCCTTTTGAACCTCAATTTTGGAGCAATGACAACACCATCTGAAATATCAGTCATTCCACTCAGGGTAGAAGTGAAAATCATCCTGGTTTGGGTAATACAACCACAGCCAGGGAAACACTTCTACATATCCTCTGTCCCCATGCCCACTCCCCAAATTAGGTATAAGGCACTTTGAAGACCAGTACCATAGACTATCAACCACTAATCTGGACTTTAAGTTTGCATGGCTCAATACCACAGAATTTATCACCTAAATCAATGCAGTACCAGTTCCATAATAGATCAAAGGCCATATTTCCAACTTGATAAATGGAAACTGGTAATTAAGAATTTGCATCTGTTCGAAAATCAGCACTGTAAGACTACAGAAATAACAGCCATAATTTCTAGAACTAGAGGACCTGATTCAGTTGCAGCCTTTAGTAGCACAGTAGTTTGCATTAGTTCTAAAACATTCAAGTCCAAATTGCAGATCTGGTTGCACTCAGATTTTGTACCTTATTCAAGAAAAATCAGGTCTGAAGGGTCACTAGAATCAATGTTAAGTCTGCCTTATCTCTGCAAGTGCTGCCAGATCTGCTGACTTTCTCCAGTAATTTGTTTGTGCTTCAAAAACAATGATTCACTGACACAGGACAAGTAAAAGGATTAAGCTTTAAAATTCAAACATATGGAAAGATTCAGATCAGCAGGAAGTTACAATTTGCCATCTGTAGGCAAGATTAACCCCTACAACTGTACTGATAAATATACACATTCTACATAACTGCAGGTTCTTTCAAGTCTGCCAATGCAATTTCTGCAGATTCCATGCACATGACAACCATTATAACTGCAGAAAAACCCTGGCATTTCCTGAAATTAACCAAAGCAGTTAATTTGAAATTAGTGTAATAGTTCAAAGCAAAGCTTTTCTGCAAAATCTGACAATTGCCCTTTTGATCCTCTCATTTCCCATGAAACTATAGTGCAAAGACAGTTCAGAAAATAGCTTCAGCTGGCATAAGCCACAATAGATAGACAGTAGAATCCCAAGACTTAGGAGTGCAACAGGTGCGTAGTCTGAGGCAGGTTTAATTTCTCACAGCAACTACATTCAAGAAGCTTTCAAACTGTCAAATAGACACATGACATCACCAAAGAGCCTCCCACACACAAACTAGCCAGAAGTCAAGGAATAAAACATGTTGCAATGTTGATCAGAACCACACATTGAATAAAGATGGGGGAACATGGTCAACATCAAAATCACCACTCAAGCAGCTTAGCTTTATGCCTGCAATTACTACACATTTAACCTCCCTTCTATGTGACTGTACGTGCTGTGTTCGGTCTGAAGCTTGCTGTTTATTAACCCCCTGAAACACTGGAAAACTATGGGTTCAATGTGCAAAACTGGCATGAAAGTTTTCCACAACTGCTCAGAGCAGCGCTTCCCCAAAAGGCACACATGCACCCCTACCCACGCTTCAACACGCTGCACCGCTGAACCACACCGCATTCAAGCTACACAGAGCAAGATCCCAGTGACAGCAGGGCGACAAACTATCCAGATGTCAACCAAATATTTGGGTCACAATTCAGCAAGGGAATTAGGCTCCGTATACAGATAGAATCGGGCTGGACAGGTGGAATAATGAGGAAGTCGGTAGATGAATAGAGGGGAAAGAAAGTGGAATGGAGAAGACGGTGGAAAAAGGGCCGAAGAGAATAGATGAAGGAAGGGGTGCAGGCTGAGGAAGAGGAAATGGGGAGAAGAGCGGAAGGGAGTTGGGTATGGAGACAGAAGAGATGGGGCTGGGTCAGAGTCTCGCTCAGAGAAGGGAAAGGAGGGCCGCGGACCAAAGGGAGCCAAGGCGGCAGCCGGGAGACTTCCCCACCCCCCACCTCAGACCGGCCACGTTTAAATTGTCTAGCAAGAGGATCCATTTTGACCGCGACAAGCGGGGGGGGGGGGCGGGAAGAAAGGAGAGAAAGAAGACAGACACTGCCTCTTTCTCTCTCCTTGTGCACCCTTCCTAACGACTCTAGAGGAATTCCCCACACACACACAGCTTCCCTCCCCCCCCCAAACCCGGTCGCAGCAGCGTGGCGGAGGTGGGGGGTTCGTTCTTCCCAGGCTTCAGGGTGGGGGAGGGGAAATGACCGTTAAATGCCGGCGAGCCCCGAGCGCGTGACGAGCCTCCCCCACCCCGCGAGCTCGGGCCTCGCGCCCTTTCCCTGAGGCAGGAGCGCAGTGACACCCGCGCGTGTGCGGCGGCGCGTGGCCGCGGTACGAAGACGGGCACCGGTCGTCGACTTACAGGGATGTGCTTACTCATTGAAGAATGAGTCTCGCTCAGGCGCTCCGCTCTGCTCCACGCTTGCCTAAAAGGTCCGGTTTCTCCCGAAGCCTGCTGTCGCTCTCTCTAACACTATGTACGTATCTGTTTGTGTGAGAGAGATATATATAGACAAATAGATGTGTGGGCGTAAGCGCGTTTATCACTCTCCAACTCTACCGTCCTAACATCCAATATTACCAGCCACCCCCTCCCTCCACCTCAGCGACTGGCCCGCATCCTTTTATAACCTCTCTTCTAGGCATACCAACGTCAGAATCACGTCAGCCTGAGGGTGGCTTAGCCAATGAAAATGCGGGGAGGCAGCCGGCGCTAACCGGTTCGCGCGAGACTGCTCCGCCCTAAAGTGGTGGGGTGAAGGGCGGGGCTTGGTGAGTGGGTGGGACTGGTAGCCCTTGCCACTCGGGGATACAAAGTTACGCCTTCTGTGCTTTTGCTCTTTTATAACACCTGTTGTGCTTGCCTGAGGAATGTAAAAATGCCGCCTTATGCCCATTACCATACATTTCAAAAATCTCCCTACAAACGCAGACACACAAAACCAAGTCTTTGGACCTTTCTACCTCAATAGGTGGTGGAAGCAGATAATCTCTTGACTATTTTTAAGACAAAGGCAGATATTCCTGGTGATCAAGGAAATGAAGTGCTAATGCTTATCCCGGGAAGGCACAACTATGGAGTAATCTGAGCTTCCATGATCTTAATGAATGGCAGGGCAGGTTTGCCAGGCCCAGTGACCAATTCCTGCGTCTGAATGAATGATTTATTGCCATATATATACTAGGGAGACACAGTTAAGAGTTCTGTCACCACAATCCAGCACCATTTTGAGGTCTTATGTTTTGGTACTGACTGCATAGACCAGTTTCTTTAGCTTCTTCTTTGGTGCGTGTTGGAGCAATTGTGAGCCTTATTATGTTGCTGTGCACTGTAAGGCAGATCAGGTGATCTGAGGGGAGATGTCCTACTCCTGTCCTGTTCAGGCTTTGACAGGAGGTACCATTCCTTGTCATCAGTCAACATGTCAACTGTGTGATCCAGAGACTTGCAAAGGAAAGTTGCAATTCCTTTGCAGCATGACTTAAATAATGTAACTGGGACATTTTAAATGATGAAAGATTTTTTACAAATTCAAATTGAGGAGCACCCACAGAGAATTGTGCCTACAGATGTGGAAAGTACATAATATTAAAGTCTTTGTTCCAACTGATTCCCAAGAGACAAGAAATTTGTCACCTTTGATGTGCAGAGGTAAGCAAAAAAGTCAACATTTTTCCACCTCAGCATAAAGATCAACAGTTTAGAATGTATTTCAGTGTAAAAATTGTATTCCAGAGACACCAGCAGATTTGTAAAAGACAGGTAGAGCAGAATGTTGTATCTTTTATATTTCAAACTTAAACAACTAAATCTCCGAATTGAAACTTTAAGGTTATGTTATCTTGAAATCATAGTTGTAAAAAAAATCTTAGTTACATATATATTGACTATAACTTGTGATGATGCTTTCTCAAGCCTTAGAATCTTTCAACATGAACCCCCTGTCATTTTTCTAAATTCCAGAAACTAGATATCGATTCTTCTCAATCCCTCAGAACCCAGGAAACTAACTGGTGAACTTTCATTGCATGCTTCTAGAGCAAGTAAATCCTTCCTTTGGTATGAAGATCAGAACTGTACAAAATACCCCAGGTGTTTAACCAAAGCACTGCACAATTATAGCATTACATTCATACTCTTGAATCCCAACCCTGTTGCAATAATAGGGACACTTTCTCACCTCCACATTTATGTCCATGGTGGAAACTAACCACAGGCAGTGGGAAAGAGACTTCATTTAAATACCAATGAGATACATGTATATGTCATGAATTGTTTTTCTTTCATCTGTTTTGTAATGCCCTTGAGATAAATAAACAATCATTGTAATTCTCATTACAATTAATGTTTGAGATTAATTTGTAGGGAGACTATAAACTCAGTATTATAAAAATAGGTAACTGCTAATAAAACCAATGAAGAATTTAGAGACCTTCATCTAAAGGGCAATTATAATTTAAGAGAAAGCTTGATAACAGCCCAGTTGAACCAAATGACCTGTTTCTACATGCTAAATTCTACATGATCCTGTAATGCAAGGCCTCACATGGAAATCATTGTTTTGAAGTTTCATAAAAAGAGACAGCGCTGGAGAAACTCAGTAGGTTTGAGAGTATCTGTATTTAGAGATGAAGAGTCCAGTATGACTCTAGTTTCAAAGAATGGTCACACTGAATTTGAAACATTAATTCTGTTTCTTTCTCCACAGATGTTGAAACTATTCAGTTTCTTCAGCACTTTATATTATTGTTTGGGATCTCCAGTATTCGCAATGTTTTGTGTTTATTTTCTTGTTCTGGTGTTATCATGTATTTCTAGAATATAAACAGTTCCTTAATAAGGACAGAAAAAATTGATTCTCAACATTGTGAACAACTAAGCTCTAAATTCAAACTTAAAATAAAGGTCCTATTGCATATATTTTCAGTACAGTGGAATTCTTCATGCTACTGCACATGTCTGCGAATACATGCTGATGTTTTTGGGAAAGAACATTGTTGAATTCTACAGTTATTTGCAGATCTGCCCTAAGAAACAGTCATCAAGAGCAAATTATTTCTCATTGACTTCTCTTAATTATTTTCACTTGATTCTTTGCTGGTTTCTACACATATTCTCTTAGGACTTATATCTCGATCACAGTGGAAAATGCGAATTGCTTTCAACAAAGTAAAAGAAAAGTGGATAGAGATTTTGCAAGCTCAGGACATCCCAAAGTGTTTTATTTTTGAAGTGTAGTCATAAGAGGAATACCTGTGTGCACAGCAAGATATTATAAAACAAAACAAGAAACCAAACAAATAGTATGGTCTAGTAATGTCAGCTGAAGGATGAACCTTGAGCAAGAAGAAGAGGGAATTTGCTTGCACTTCTTCAAAGTAATCTCATGGGATTTTCTTTGTATACCATAGCATATTCAACCAAAACAATGCAAAGTGTCCTTAGTATCACACTGAAGCATCAGGTTAGATTATATGCTCAAGTCTCTGGTGTGGGCCTTGACCCATAATGTTCGAAATTCAGTCTGTTGTCCACTAAATCATAGCTGACAAAATTATTTTTAATTAAAACTATTTCAGGTAAAGAAATCAAGCTTTTTTTAAAAAAAAGGATTGGCTGTTAATTTGTTCATGTGAAGATATGAAAAGAGGGATGGAGTGTAGCAACAAGCCCTCTCAAATCAACTAGCAGTGCAATACCACAATCCATGACTTTTTAGTAATGGGGGAGACACAAAATGGAGAAAAGAAATGCAGCAAATTTGATTCTTGTTTTAGAGAGTTCAACAATCAAGCAAAGATACAAGAGATTACAGTAGCCTATAATTAGCCACAATCTCAACCATCTAGCAATTTACTTATTATAACTGAAAATACCCGTTTTTTTAAAGGACTAGTAATTCCAACTTCAACATGCTTTGGCAATGTGCTCTATTGGGAAAGTAAATAGTTCCTGGCATCGAAACTAAATTGCCCATGGATTTTATAGGAAAAGATTCATATCCTCCCATTTCTAATTATCTAAGTAAATTTATCTGCCCATTCTGTGTACATTGCTACCATTATTTTAAAAATGAAAATAATTTTTTCTGTTCTCCAAACCTTTAAATTCTACACTAATCTTCATGGTTGATTAAGGGTGTTGAGATATGATTGCATTCTGGTTGTCATCTTCTGCATCCTTGCTAGAGATTCACATTCCATGGGCTTTAGCACAAAATCAACCCTGAATCTCCAGCGCTGAGGGAGTTCTGTACTGGCAGAGATGTCATTTCCTGGATGAGATATTAAGACTAATCCCAACATGGTTCACATGTGGAAGCAAAAGGCCCGATTGAACAATTTGAAGCAAGCAAGCTCTCTCAAGTGTCCAGGCCAATATCTACCTTCAATGAACTTTGGTGAAAGAAACAAATTGTCTGATCATAAACTCTGCTGTTTTCCTACATTACTCTTGTGACTACCCTTAACAATTATACTATTGGCTGTAAAGTTGAAATGTTCAGAAATTGTGGAAGACTATGTATAAATGTAAGTATTTGGGCAATTTTTGGCAGGACATTCAAGATCATTAAGGTGTTTTTGAGGTAAAACATATTTCATCTGTATTTAGCACCAAGTGTCATCTTATGAACATATGGGCTTATGAGACAGGAGCAAGATGGGCCACCCATGATGTTTAAGGTGTTACTTAATATAAGATGCTGCACGAGGAGCTGGCCTCCAGAGGCTCACTAAGGAGTTGACTGCTGTTTAAAATCCAGCTAGTGCTCATTAAGGAAGCTGTATGGTATTCTGGTAGTTAGTATATCAACTAACAACCTCTCCTAGCAGCAACTAACTGTTCAGAAGTAAACATGGTATCCATGTTGAAATGTTACGTAAAAGCCCCTACTTTGTGTCATGGGCCCTCAAACCGGATTCACTAAGACCACAGCTGATCTGATTGTGTCTGCAATTCCACATTCCAACAACTTTGGCAATGAGTTGAAGCCTGAGATCTTGTGAGTCTTTTTACAAACATAAAGTGCTTGCCCTTCTTGACTTGTCTTCAGCCTTGGTCATTGTGATTTAATTTGATTTGATATAGTATTGTCACATGTACCGAGATACAGTGAAAGGTATTGTTTTGTGTGCTAACCAGACAAATCACACCTTACAAAAGTACATCAGAGTAATAGAACTGTGTTACAACTGCAGAGAAGGTGCAGAGAAAGATCAACTCTAATATGTGGGAGGTCCTTCATAAGTCTGATAACAGCAAAGAAGAAACTGTTCTTGAATCTGTTGGAACGTGTTTTCAAACTTGTATCTTCTGCCTGATGGAAGAGGGTGGAAGAGATTATAACCGTGGTGGGAGGGGTCTTTGATTCTTGGCAGTGTCTTCAGTTTCCTGGATCTTAAGCTCTGGAATTCCTTCTCTACACCTCCCCGACTCTCTTATTCACCTTGAGATTCCTGTAAAAACCTAGCTATTTGATCAAGTTTTTGACCATCAGATATATTTTCTCCTTATGTGACTCAGCTTTGTTTTGTTTTATGATGCTCCTGTGAAGTGCTTCATGATGTTTTATGATATTTATGCCGCTATATAAATATAAGTTGCTGCACTAGGTGCTGGCCCCCAGAGGCTCATTAAGGAGCTGACTGCCATTTAAAATCCTGCTAGTGCTCATTAAGGAAGCTGTATGGTATTCTGGTGGTTAGTATGTCAACTAACAACCTCTTCTAGCAGCAACCAACTGTTCAGAAATAATCATGGTATCCATATTGAAACAAACTTTCTTTGTCATGTTGATTGCTGTACAGAGAACCTTCTGAAGCACATCTTCAAGGGGACTTCCTGGATCACTTTGTTAAGGCTTCACCAACATTTGAGCAACACTCATTCCACAAAGTCTCTGAGGACTTCATCTGACAAGAGTGAGCGTTATGTCCTGTGACTATATTGGATACCTGTTAGGAGTCACCTGGAGAAAAACGAGTGTTTGATTATCAGCATCTTTCTGGGGCTTCCCGTCAGTCTCGTTGAGGAATGGGGAAGAGAGCATGAAGTCAAGTGGAGCAGCACAGGCTGCTGCAGGAGAAAAGAGACAGGTCTAAAGAAGGCAAGGTGGCCTCCTTTGGGGATTCAGGATATTCCTTCTCATGTCAACTTCTATCACCGAGATCTGCAGTGATACATTCAAGAGCCTATGTTGCACTATGTGTCCCTGTTCACTGCCACAGAAGGCTGTGAAGGCCAGGTCATTGAGTACATTTAAGACTGAGATAGATAGGTTCTTTATTATCAAGGGGATCAAGGGTTATGGGGAGAAAGCGGGAGAATGGGGTTGAGGAACTTAGCCATGATTAAATGGCAGAGCAGACTCGATGGGCCAAATGGCCTAATTTCTGATCCTATGTCTTATGGAATACGACAGTATGTATCAGCTAGGGCATTCCAAACACCTTCAGTGGAAATGGATGCAAGGAGCCCTCTGCACAGAATTTGCCTCTAATCAGCATTTTGAGTGCTGAACTTAGTTCTGGATTAGGCTCTTAGGCAAATTCAAATTATGATAATCAGTAAATAGGCTGAAAATTGCATGTTAAATCCAGACTTACAAACAGGTGTGTCTTATTAGAACAGCACTCACATATTATGTTTTAAACATGGGTCAAAAATAACCTCCTTTCATTTTACAACAAAAATAACCACAACCTGTCACAAACCAGAACTCTCTCAACTCTGTATGGTAGACTCATCTTGTATCCTTTAATGAAGCTTAAATACTACCTTCAATTTCTTTTCTTGCTGCATCTCCATTAAGATGAATACACTGCAAAGTACAGACATACCTAGAGTCTCCAAATTCAAGTGCTTGACTCAGCCACATTAAATGGCACCTGCTATACAGGAGCCCTGTCACCAAGCCCATCTAAATCAACCTGCAAACTATTCGTTAGCACTAAATTACTGATCTTGTGCACATTTTGGTGTCATCTGCAAAACTACCCCCAGGCTTGCCAGAATAAAGCCAGTGATTTTTGGCTTTTTAAGGAATTATGCATGAATCCCAAAACTAAATTCACAAAATACCAGCAAAATTTATTTTATAGATTTGCATTTATACAACACCTTTCACCAACTCAGGAGGTCACAACATGCTTTACAACAAATGAAGGACTTTTGAGGGACAATTGCAAATGTAATGCTGAAAACATGTCAGCCAATTTGTGCACAGCCAGCTTCCATAAACAGCAGTGTAATAATATCTGACTGTTTTAATGATGTTGAACGAGAATGAGTTATTGGCCAGGATGTCAGTAAGAATGCTTTTATAATATCATGGGATATTTCATATCCACCTCAGAGGGCAGCCTGCACTCAGGGTTACATCTCATTCATGCGGTGGCAACTGTGCCAATGCAGTATTCCCGCAGCACTGCATTGACACATCAGCCTAAATAGTGTGCTCAAATAATTGTGGATCAGCCTGTTTGATTTTTACAGATAGATGTTTACAATGAACAATACCTAAGCAAATGAAAAAGGGAGAGAGGAGCACAGACATTAACATTCTTTGTGTGATTAACAAGGGAAAGATTTAAAAGGGACCTGAGGGGCAACATTTTTAACAGAGGGTGGTGCATGTATGGAATGAGCTGCCAGAGGAAGTGGTAGAGGTGGGTAAAATTAAAACATTTAAAAGACATTTAGACAGGTAAATACATTGAAAAGGTTTAGTGACATATGGACAAGATGCAGGCAAATGGGATTAGTTTAGTTTGGGATACCTGATCGGCACGGATGAGTTGGACTGAAGGGTCTATTTCGGTGTTGTATGACTTTATGATTGATCTAAAAACGAAATTGCACGTAAGTAACGTAGCCCTGTTCAGATTAGTACATTTAATTTTTGTAGGCAGAAAATTAGAAACAGGAGAACAATTGCGCAGTGAGAAGGCCATTGGAGTGCTTAGACCATATTCTCACCATTATTTTTTGCATGTAGTTACTGTCACCAGCAAACAGGAAAAGAAAATCGGGAAGTTGGCTCTCGCTCATCCACTAGCATCCCCACACTTTCTCCCATTTCTTGTGTCAATATGTGCATCCACTCTCTGCTGTTCAATTCCTGGTACCTCCCATTCAGGGCGCTTCACTGCTCCCTCTTGCCCACTCCCATACTAAATGTTGTCTCCAGCTCTCCGCTGCACACACGGTGGCTTGGTGGTGGAAGTGAGAGAGATGGGTGGGGGGTTGTGAAGAAGAAAGGAAGGAAAAATGAAAGGAGCAATGGGAAATGGAAGCAGTGAAGGGCAAGGGAGAACCAAAGGCAGTCAGAACAATGTTGCATGTTCTTCTCTGTCTTCACCTCATTGATGGATGCAAAGTTCCTACACGGCTAGATGCAGGAATGGTGTTTTCTCTGGTTGAGGGTCCTTGAACCAGGGGACACAGTCTCAGATAAGAGGGAGAACATTTAGGACTGAAGGAATGTCTTCACTCAAGAGTGGCAAATTTTTGGAATTCTCTACCCCAGAGGGTGTAGAGGCTCAGTCATTCAGCATGATTAAGACAGATGTTGGAAAATTTCTAGATATTAAGGAATATGGGGATAATGCTTGAAAATCGAAATAAGATCAGCCATGATCTATTTGAATGATGGAGTAGGCATGATGGGCTGAATAGACTACTACTGCCCCTATTTCCTATGACCCTATATTTGATCTGTACTAGTCATGTATCTAAGGCATGAGCAGAGTAAATTCTGGCTGGGAAGTGATATATTATAATATTTGTCTGCCATTAGCACAATGTTTGACAATATAATGCATTTATCTAGCAACTCTCTTGTAGTAAAACATATAAATGCATTTGATAGGAGAGTTGTCAGATAAAACTTGACAATGAGCCACTTAGAGATTCTAGGATAAATGGTCAAAAACGTGCTAAAAGGAATAGGTTTTAAAAGACATCTCATAGGATGTTGGAGAACTAAAGAGGCAGAGAAGGGTTTCTATAGTGAGTTCTGAGGTACCTGAAAGCATGATCATCATTAGTGGAGTGGTAAAAATCAGATAAGCATAACAGCCCAGAATTTGAAGAGTGCAAGTATTTTGGAGAATTCTAGGGCAACAATGAGATAACAAAGCTAGGGAGGTGATGAGGCCCTGAAAGTAAGGCCTGCACATAACTTTCTAAAACACAGTTCACATATAGACAGGTGCTCAAACTTAAGATACCAGCGGTAACTGAGTGGACACCATTTTCACTCTGAGTGACACTCAGTGACTCTCACTTTGCTGCCTTAAACTCATAGTCAAGGCCAATGACTTTAAGGAAGGATTGCGAGTAACGTGCAGTACTTTCCTCTGTCCCTGCCGCGCGACAATTTCTATAACCTCCTTCAGCCCTAAAACTCTCTGAAAACTCTGTGCTCCTCCAATTCTAATGCCCGTCCTGGAATGCATGTTGTGAATATCAAGAGTATGGTAATCGAACCGGTGCCCCTCAGAGTGGAGGAAAAGCTAAATTGAATCGCATTGTATTTAAAT
>NW_025967941.1:0-17043 GCF_021869965.1 Rhincodon typus
AACTATAAAATATTAAGGAAGGACTGGAATTTTGAAATAAACTGGAAATTGCAGCACTTATGAAGATATAAGACTTCAGCAATGTCCCCACAAACTGCTTTTTAATATCTAGCTATCTCACCTGACTATTTTTAAAAAGCAAAATTCTGAAAGAAAAAAGTAAATTCTGTGAAAACTCAGCATTGTGGGCCATATATTTGCAGCAAAACATAAATTTCCTTTTATATTGTTAGATTTGAATACAATGTTGAGTATATGGAACTTGATGCAAGTTGGGGCAACAATGTTTGAGATCAAGAGATAACAAGGTGTAGAGCTGGATAAACACAGCAGGCCAAGCAGCATCAGAGGAGCAGGAAGGCTGACGTTTTGGGCCTAGACCCTTCTTCAGAAATGGAAATGTTTGAAATCAGCTAATTTGAATGAAGTACTTTGGGAGGTTAGCCAGAAAAATATTGGAAATAGCAAGTTTGGACTACTCTAAATCAAGCGTCATTTAGAATAATGAATTTACTGTATGCTATTAGCTGCTACCTTTATGTATGTTTATATTTGTAATCTTTGTGAATACAGGATATGGAATTTGCTCTTTCTGTTTGCCTTTTTAGTTTGTCCACTGCTAGTAAGTGCTTTCTTTGGATTCCCTATCTCCCACCACCACACCCTGCGCCCCCCAACAAATCAGTATCACTACCATGAACATTTTATATCACTGAACTAAAGTTTTCCTTTGACTGCTCCACATGGACTGACTGAAGAGATGTTAATTTAAGGAAAACAGTGCTGACCACAAAGGAGCACCGTTCAGGTGTGAACAGCGCAAAGGATTATTTACATTTATAATTCCAGACATCCGCTGATCTCCAGTTAAGTTGGAGAGGAGAGGAAAGTAATATCCAAGGGAATGGCCATGGGAATGAGATAACAGCAGCCAGGTCTCTGTTTAGCACTTTCCTAAATTTGAGTTTGCTTCAGAAACTAGGTAAACGGTCTTAGCCTAGTAAGTGAACAAAAAGAAAATTAAAATTTACCAACTTCGGTGGAATAGAATGTCATGGCACATTCATATACTTGTCTTGATGGCCACTAGAAGTTTTTGGTCATGTAGTTTTCTAAAAGACACAAGATTACATGCTTAATCTGTTAATGTTATTTTAGAATTATGAAACAGAATATCAAGTTTTCTGACACAATTAAACTTAATTGTGATCCAGGAAACTGTAGAGGATTAAAACACTACTATAAATCCTGCATAACTAATAAAGTGACCCACCAACTCACCAATGATACACACACGTACAATGATCAAGATCCACTGATTGGCAGATACACTTATATGACCTAAAACAAATGTAAAATCAGTTTGTGCTGTTGTATATGCCTGAAAACAAGTTTCAGAAGTAACATTTCATAAGATTAATTCTATTTGGAAGACATTTGCCTGCTATTCCAGACTTTCTTTCAGTTGTTGTAACTGAACAGTGTTTGCAACTGATGATTAAACAAATTTCACTAAACCAGTCAACTTAGTTCTACAGTAGCTATGGTCATTGATAATGGGCAGAATTGGTCCTTCATTTCATGGATTCTAGACAGAGAACTACCATTTCCATTTAGGTAAGAGAAAGTCACATGGGTCTGTTCAGGTAAATTGCCTCCTGATGGGTGTCAATAATAATAATAATATTTTACTACAGAAGAATTGTGGTCAAGTAAGGAAGTAATAAACAAAGATAGTTGATTGAATGAAGTCTATTCCATTACTGGGGAAAGTAAAGAGAAGTTTGTTTAAATGTTTGGCTTGTATTTCCGGATGCGTTGTGTTGAGGGATTGCAAGGTCTATCAGAAATGAAAATACTCAGTGGAAATACTCAGGTGAATGGCACATGAGAGTAGAGAAATGGAGTTAATGTTTCTGCTGTTGGGCTGGATTTTATAGAATCCACTAAAGCAGGCATGCATGATTAGCTGTACATCAGACCCCCAAACACTGGGTAAAACTGTAAAGAATTTAAGTCAGCTGTGAGAAGGTAACAAGATGGGAAACTCTCCCATAAGCAGCAGGAAACAAATTGAAATGCAAGTGGGGAATTAAATATGTAATTTAAATGCAGTTCAACATAAGTAAGTTTTTCTTCTCCAGTTTAGTGAAACTCCTGTTTATATCACGCCTTCAGTAATCTGCCCACTGAAAGCTGCCAAATTATATCTGACTTCTTCGATTTGGTGAGAGATTCCTTTAGACGCCCAGGAGACTTGGTGATAGGGCACTGGACTGACAATACAGAGATGGTTTATCTGTAAAAACGCACTGAGTTGACACTAAGTGGCAGGGTCTCGGGTAGAAGATTCAGAACCTAGAAATACTGTGTCCAAAATGTAAAAGGCAACACACAGATGAACTGTAGAGGGGTTGTTGAATTGGCGTCATATACCTGAGCCCTAATGGGAGGACACTTACAACATTAACGACCCAGAGAGGAAGAGAATATTAGTGGCAACATGAGAATCCTGCATCCTGCCCTTTTCCTTCCTTGAACACCGGAGGGGAATGTGCTACCTGGCTGTAATATCTCAGACCTCCATTGAGCCTATACGTACCGCTGAATGACCTTGTGTGACAGCAAAGAAATCTTCTCCCTGGATTTTGGAACATCATTTTGGGCTGAAGCAACAGAAATTGAGATGGTAAAAATTTAAAAAGCCTGGATGACAATGTCTGAATATAATGTAGGCCTGCCTACCCTTTAGCTGTGGCACCAGATCATGTAGAATCATCAGGTGTTGTAGATTTCCTGATGGCAGACCACATTTGTTACATGATGCAGTGGCTGAGGCTGTAGCAAATGCATTCGTGAGCTTGCCATAAGGTAATTGGATTCAGCCAACAACCACAGACATCCACCTGATCTTCAGTTTCCTCTGGCTGTGCCAGCAGGTGCTATGAGAGGAGGATTAAATCCTGTCTGCTAACACTGTTTTATTTTCCATAGATGCTGCCTGACCTAAGTGTTTCCAATATTTTCTGTTTTGCTCTGGGCTCCATCATAACATGTTACTTTTGTACTAGCCCCATCAGCTTCACTGTATTTGTGATGATTTACAATTAATGATGTGGCTTGCTAAACCTATTTTAGCTGGCTCTTGCTAATGTATAATTGAGGTGTTATCTGAACAGTTCAGGAACCTTGCTAGTTCAGAGTAAGTTCTGTTTGAAAAGCTACTCATAAAAGATTCCATTTTCTTGCAACATAGTGGCACTTTTTCAGGATGAAATTTTTCTTTTAGTTTTTTTCAATGAGTTCTCCATCCAAGATTAATAATTTCTGCTGTCGTAATTCTTCATGGACCATGAGCTGACATTGTTACTTTCTTTGTTCTTTATTCTCAGAGTTTGTATGAGCTTTTTTTGTACCAGTACTTTTGGTCTCAGGACCTGTTAGTAGTATTGGATCAGAGCTTTTTAAATTTTATTTCCATTTTGATTATGAGAGAGTTGCATAAAATCACTTGAATCAGTTTGTCCAATTTGTTACTGGCTTGTTGTTCTGGGGGTATGATTCTAGCTTAGGCACACGTACCTCACTGATATGCTAACATCTGAGGCTAGTGCCAAAATTGGGAGAGCAGTCTCACAGACTAGTCAAGCAACAGCCTGACATATTCATATTTATGGAATCATACTTCAAAGAGAATATCCCAAACACCACCATCACCATCCCTGGATATGTCCTGTCCCACCAGCAGACTGACCCAGCAAAGGTAGTGGCACAGTGGTAAACAGTTGGGAGGGAGTTGTCCTAGGAATCCTCAACATTGACTGTGGGCCCTATGAAGTCTCATGGCTTCAGGTTAAACATGGGCAAGGAACCCTCCTGCTGATTACCAATGGGACCTGGGTGTCCTTGTGCACCAGTCACTGAAGATAAGCATGTAGGTGCAGCAGGCAGTAAAGAAGGCAAATGGTATGTTGGCCTTCATTGCAAGAGGTTTTGAGTACAGGAGCAGGGATGTGTTGTTGCAGTTATACAGGGCCTTGGTGAGGCCACACCTGGAATATTGTGAGCAGTTTTGGTCTCCTTTTCTGAGGAAGGATGCTCTTGCACTTGAGGGAGTGCAACAAAGGTTTACGAAGCTGTTTCCGGGGATGGCAGGACTGACTTATGAGGAGAGATTGACTAGGTTAGGATTGTTTTTGTTGGAGTTCAGATGAATGAGGTGGGATCTCACAGAGACTTATAAAACTCTAACAGGACTAGACGGGGTAGGTGCAGGGAGAATGTTCCCAATGGTGGGTGTGTCCAGAACCAGAGGGTCACAGTCTGAGGATTCGGAGTAGACCATTTAGGACGGAGGTGAGGAGACATATCTTCACCCAGAATGGTGAGCCTTACCACAGGAAGTAGTTGATACCAAACTTTGAATGTATTCAAGAGGTGGCTAGATTTAGCACCTGGGGCAAATAGGTTCAAAGTTATGAGGAGAAAGCAGGATTAGGCTATTGAGTTGGATGATCACCTATGAATGGCAGATCAGGCTCGAAGGGCTGAATGGCCTTCTCCTGCTCCTATCTTCTATGTTCCGACGTATCTTCCTCCCTCAGCCGATGACTCATTACACCTTCATGTTGAACAACACTGGGAGGAAGCAGTGAGAGTGGCAAGGGTGCAAAAAGTGCTCTAGGCGGGAGATTTTAATGTCGAAGAGTGGCTGGCAGCAGCATTACTGATCGAGCTGCTAGACTGGGACTGCAATAGGTGGTGCTTGCCAACAAATGGGAAAAACATACTTGACCTAATCCTTACCCAGCTGCAGATGCATCTGTCCATGACATTGTAGACTGACCACTGCACAATCTTTTTGGAGTCCTGTTGTGAAGTCCTGCCTTCACATTGAGAATGCTGTCCATCATGTTGTGTGGCACTATCACTGTGCTAAATGGGGCAGACTTCAAACAGGTCTAGCAATTCAAGACTGTGTATCCATGAGGCTCTGTGGGTTATCAACAGCAGCAGAATTGTACTCCAACACAATCTGCAACCTCATGCCTAGCATATCCCCCAGGGAACCTTTATCATCAAGCCAGGGAATCAACCCTGTGTGAATGGAGAATGGAGGAGGACATGGCAGGAACAGCACCAAGCATAGCTATAAATAACGTGTCAACCTGGTGAAGCTACTAAATAGGACTACTTCATTGCAAACAGTATAAGCAACAAGTAATACACAGAGCTAAGCAACCCCACTACCAAAGATTAGATCTAAGCTCTGCAGTTCTGCCATATCCAGACAATTGGTGGTGGAGAACAATGAAGCAACTCACTGGAGGGGCAGGTTCCACAAATATCCCGATCCTCAATGATAGAAGAGCCCAGCCCCTAAGCGCAAAAGATAAGGCTGAAGCATTCGCAGCAATCTTCAGCCAGAAGTGTCGAATGGATAATTCATCTCAACCTCCTCCAGTGGTCCCCAGCATCATAAATACTAGCCTTCGGCCAATTCATTTCACTCCATGCGATATCAAGAAATAGTTGGAGATACTGGATGCTGCAAAAGCTGTGGGCCATGACAACATTCCAGCAATAGTACCAAAGACTTCTGCTCCATATCTTGCCACCCCCTTCGCAAAGCTCTTCCAGTACAGCTACAACATTAGCATCTATTCAGCAATGTGGAAAATTACTCACGTGTGTCCTGTACACAAAAACAGGACAAATCCAACCCGGCTAATTACTGTCCCATCAGTCTACTCTTGATTATCAGTAAAGTGATGGAAAGTGTCATTGATTGTACTATGAAGCAGCACCTGCTCAGCAATAACCTGCCCAGTGATGCCCAGTTTGGGTTCTGCCAGCGCCACTCAGCTCCTGACCTCATTACAGACTTTGTTCAAACATGGACAAAGATGCCGAATTCTAGAGATGAGGTGAGAGTGACAGCTCTTGGATTAAGGCTACATTCAACTAAGTATGGCAACAAGTAACCCCAGCAAAACCGGAATCAGGGGCAAGCTATCCGCTGGTTGGAGAACACTTCCTGCAGGTGCAAATTATAGTCTTTTAGTCTGTCCACTAATGTTAAAGCAAATGAGTTGACTGTCTACTCTGTCCATAATTTTATACATGTTAATCATACCACCCCTCCCTCTGGTCCAAGAAAAACACCCCCGTTCTATCCAATCTCTGTTCGTAACTAAAACGCTCCAGTCCAGGCAACACCCTGGCAAATCTCCTCTGCATCCTTTTGCAGTGCAATCACATCCCTCCTATAAAGTGGATTCCAGAACCACACAAAATACTCTAGCTGTCGCCTAAACAGCATTAAATTAGATGTAGGAACCAGGTGTCATTTTTCTAAATTTGGTGATGACTCTGCAGCAATGCAATTTGTGAGGAGGATGCAAAGAGGCTTCAAGGGAACTTGTACCAACTTAGTGAATAGGTTAGGATGTGGCAGATGGAACTTAATATGAATAATTGTGAAGTCGCTCACTTTGATGGGAAAACAAGAAAGGAAGAATATTTCTTAGTGAGTGATTGGTAAATGTGGAAAACTAAAGGAACCTAGGTGTGCTTGCTCCTGAGTAACTAAAAATTAGCATACAGGTGCAACAAGCAGTTAGAAAGGCAAAGGATATGTTGGCCTTCATCACAAGAGGATTTGGTACAGCAGTAGAGATGTCTTCCTGCAGTTGTATCGACCTCTCCTGGGGGTGGTTCCCATATCTAAAGAGGGATAGTTAATTAATTAGCTTGTTTGGACATGTTATGACACATGTCCAGTGCAGGTAGGACTTGAACAAAGACATTCTGGCCCAGAAATAGGATCACTAGCACTGCGCATGAACATTCTCTGAAGAGAGATGAACTTATCATAGAGGAAGTGCAAGTGTGGTTCACCAGATTAAACTCTGAGGTGGCAGGAATTCTGGTTCAACCAGATTAAACTATGAGATGGCAAGAATTACTTATAAGAAGATATTGAGAGTCGAGGTTTGTGTTCTCTACAGTTTTGAACAACGAAAGGTAAACTCAGTTAAACTTACAAAATTCTTAAAGGCCATAATAGGATGGGTGTAATTAAGATACTTTTCTTGGCTGGTGAATTGCAATTAACTCTTAATGGCTTGACAACCCTAACTAATTTCATTGCTATGTAGTCAACAAAACTTCTTTGCTGCAGGTTTCTGACCTTCACTGGTTCTATCAAGGGATGATGAATTGGAGTGTTTTGTTTTGTTAGTCATTACTGAATCCAAGATATTTCCTCATTAAAGATTTCTTACTTTTGTTTCTTTGCAGATAATGGATTTATACCTGACACAATGCTTGAGGATGTTATGAAAGCATTGGATTTAGTGTCAGACCCTGAATAGTAAGTATTCCCAACAGTACTGTGATATAAACCTCAAAATAAAAGAAACTTTTAATATTATAGTTCTTAAAATAATAAATCAGTAATACTGTAATATCTGTACTTGATTTTTGCTGAACAAAAGAGTTTTGCTGTTGAAGCTTTTCATTTTTTAGTCATCGCGACAGATGCAAAAATGCCACATTTCAAAGAGGGCAACAATTCTGCAAGATAGAAGGATGCTGAGCAGTTAGCAGTTGACTCTGACTCTGGTGAACGTGTTGTTATGACAAATGCACAAAGGAAGTAGTGTCTTCGCACTTTCATTTAATTCAAAAATGGCTTGCAGTGTGCTCACCATTTGCTAAAAGTTATATATATTCACAAGGAGGAATCTGTCCTCTGCAAGTAAACAGTACATCCATACATTACAATTATTTTTTGAATTACACACAAGGGTGGGTGACCAAACAAGACATGATCTGCAGCAGTTCAAGAAAGCAGCTAATTACTACACCACCTTAAGGACAACTAAATTGTAAATGCAATTAGTTGTGGCCCAGCCAATGTCACAAACATCCCATGAATGAATTTTTGAAAAGTTACCAGATGCATGCTCCCTGGTAATACCTCAGCCCATCAGACTTAACTTGCAAACCAATTAGCAACTTCTTGTCGTGTGGTATAAATTATTCACCCGTTTAAAATTTAGCACTTTTTGCATCCCTCCCGATGAGTGCAAAATGAAAGGCTTTGACAGTATATCTTCATTGCAGCAAAAAAAAAGAAATTTGCATAGTATATGTAAGCCTATGTTTGAGCAATCTTTTTCTCCCTATCTTGTTAAGAATTCTTTATTGTTTGTTTTTATTGTAACAGGCTACCACTGCCCATGTGGCTACTGTATCTTTAATATCCTGTCTTAGCCTATAGACAAGTCTGTTAACTGATGCCTTTTAAACCCAGTCTACAAATCCAAACGTGCAAAATCCACTGTGTTACCTTCATCTGTATGATTTGTGACATACTCAAATCGCTATTAAGTCAGTCAAGCATGATCTGCACTCTGCGAATCCATGTACAATCCCTGGTTCATCTATTCAATTCTGAATCATGTTGTTGTAGATGTTTATCCACAATGAAGGCAAAACTAATTGGCCAGTTAATTCTCGGCTCAGTTTTTTCTCTTTTTAACTGCAAAGTTTGTCCAGGAAATGGACAAAGGGAGAAAAACATGGACAGTTCTCTTTTAAGTGTTGAATGCTTTTGTGTTCCTTGAGTTCTGAGAGAGGGGAATCAACACTGTTCCACTCTCATTCCATTTATGTTTTGGCTGCACTGTAAGCAGAGTCCTACATTTGTCTTGGTGTTTTTTGTAATGGTATTGGGTGATTAAATAGCCCTTCAATTTTTGTGTGAAATGCCGCCAAAACATAGGAGATATTTTTATTACTTCTGTTTTTTTCCCTTGATAGCATTGACTTCTTGCACATCTTTTTCTGCTCTGCTTTTCTGAGCATTGTGTATGTTTTGGACTTTTTTTGTATTACTCAAGCTGAATTTTTTTGTTTGAAAAGCATTTGAGAGGATACACAAAATCAATGAGAGTACAAACACATGTAATCAGGGACAGTGAGATGAAAATAAATTTAAAACTCCAGCATACATGCCAACCTTAAGCTTTTCATTCTTCACTAGCCTTTCAGCATTCCATGAGAAAATCCTTTTTCTCTGGAATTGGAAATATGGAAAGCAGGATTATTGTCTGTCAAAAGCAGATAGGGGTGGAATCAATCAGCTTTTGTTTTTACACATTGCTTGTTCTTCAGACACTTCATACAACATGTTTTTGATGCAGCAGTGGTTTTTTCAGTCACAAAGTATATTCCTTAAATGTTCCTCTCCAAGACATTTTTGTATACTCCTCATTTGAAATTGCTTAATTCAGTTTATCTAGTCATCAGAGTTGAAATTGTGCTGTTCTATTAACATTGTTTAATTCCAGCTAAAGGATAGTTTATTTTTCCATCATAGCGAAATGATTTAGAATTATCAGGAAGAGAAACCCAACATGTTGAGACTGTTACTGTTCCAAAAATGAACTTTCTGGATTATGTCTGGTTTTTAATTTAAATGAACGTTTATGTGCTTCAAGTTGGGTTAAAGTTGTTCTCTTTTAAGATGAGGATAGACCGCAGATACCGCACAGAGGGGGGCCATTCAGGCCTCCTTGTCCATGCTGACTCAAAGACACCAGATGCCCTTTCCAATCCCATCTCCCTGCATGCAGCTTATAGCCGGCAACTTACAGCACTTAAGGTGCAGATGCAGGTACTTTTAAAGAGTTGAGGGTCTCTGCTTTCACCATCAATTTAGGCAGCAAATTCCATAAAAATGGTTTGTCCTCATGACTCCTCAAATCCTTGTGCCAGTTAGCTTGAATCTTTGAATCCTGGTTTTTGAATTCTCTGCCGAGGGAAACATGTTCTTTCTGGCTACTCAATCTCTACCCCTCTCAATTTTGCATACCTCAAATATGTCACCCTTCAGCTTCTCTGTTCCAAGTAAAACAGCCCCTACCTCTCCAATATCTCCTCATAGCTACAATTCTGCAACCCTGGCAACATTCTAGTAAATCTCTGCACACTCTCCAGAGCAATTACATCTTTCCTATAATGTGGTGACTAGAACTGCACACAGTACTCCAGTACTGGTATAAAATATAAGGAGCAGTAAGAAATCTCTGACCTTTAGAAAAATGTTTAGATTACATATTTTCTGGTCCTTTATGATCCTAAGTCACAAAAAGTATTGGGACATATCTGAGTAGTGGGCTGTTTAAGTATGTTTGTTGCAATGTTCTGGGCAACAACGGTCTGTTAGAGCTTTCTTCATTGTCAAGGTGGAAAGTAATGCTTGAAATTGACCTCAGGTCTTCTTTGCTTTCCCTCTGCTTCTTCCATTAGTTAGAATTATTGTCGATTGGGGAGATTGCGCATAAAGCTTCATCACTGACCTGAATTGATGATCATTGTCTTGTGTTGCCCTTGTGTTCCCATATTTGTTTGCTCCTTTTGAAGAGAATGTATTGTTTGGAAAAGCTCCCATGTGCTCAAACTTTGAAGAATTCCACAATTTTCACATAACTTAATCAAAATATCCTGAAGCAAAACGAAATGTTCTTCTAAGTTAGTACAAGTAATTGTGGATAAGCATCACCTCAGTGGGACATGTTGTTCCTGTTTCTAGCCCTTTAAGTATCAACATTAGGATTCTTTTGGAAGGAAAACACATTGAACGCATCTTTGGATTAATCAGAGGATTTTTTTTCTCCTCCACATAATGTAGTACAATTTTTAAATGCTGACACATGGAATCTCTGGATTCCACTTTGTCTTTGCTTTCATAAGAAGTTAAACATAAATGACCCGATGTAAGTTTTTCTCCCAAAAAAGGCCATGCAAAGCAAATAGTTTTGAATAGTACCAGATTGTGCTGGCAAAAAAGCCAGCTGCAGTTTAATTTTGGCATCACTGCAGTGGAGAGAGGGATGAGGAGAAGAGGCGAAGATTTGTATAGTATAAACACAAGTTGTACTTGGGGCCAAGTGACCTTCGTGATACTTCAGCTCTGTAACAGATGAAGCTAAAAGTGTTTGTTTATTTAAAAATAACTATTATTGTTGATGCTGGGGCATCAAATGACATTTAGATTTTTCTTAACCTAGTTTATTAACACTTCATTTATACCAAACTCTGTAGTGGTGGCTTATTTGGAGTAAATTAATTTTAAACCTTGCACTGCTATCAAAGGTTAACGTGGCACTACCCCAAATAGTTACTCTTTACTTGAGATTGCTGATTTCAATTTTTCCTCCCACGATAAAATTAAGATCAGTTTGAAAGGCCTCCTGCAAAACATTCTCTTCTCTGCTCATCTTACTTTCTTTCTCCATGTCGTGACCCTTGCAGTCCATTTTATCATCACTTCCTTTCAAAACATGGGAAATGTCCAGTGTTAGTGGAAGCATAAAGCAAGCACTACCGGTATTTCTCCCATAACACGATAGTTGCATTCTTGTGTGACCTCGCGCTATAGAAAATCGCAGTATAGAGAAATCACACGATAGAAAATCTCTGTACTTGTACAGCAGAAAGTTCATATTATCCAAGCAACGTCCACTATTCATCAATCATGTTACAGCCAATTCGCGTTAACGAAACATGCATTATTGCAGAAATACCTGTATCAGATCTGCTCTTCCTTGCCAGCGACATTCATATACCATGAAAGAATAAAAAATAATCCACATTTCCAACAAATTGCTTTAAGTTTCTTCCAAAATTGAAAGCATCACCATTTGTCTATTACTACACATTTTTGTACCATAGTTTCTGTCCCCTAATTTCCCTTTTAACCTTCTTTCACCCCTATTCCCATCACTACTTTTTCCGAAAACTGTGTTTCATCCTAAAACTTTAAAAAATATCTTGCACAGCCATTCAAAGCTGGCATTACATAAAATGCAAACAAAAAAAAGTTTATTTTGGTACTGCATGCAGCTCACTCCATCTGTAGTTACAGCTTGAAGGCATTGGCACTATTCTTTGTTCAGTTCAACTTCTGAATCACCCTCGGCAGAAAGACCATTCTGATCAAAGTTCTCTTTCATCACTACAGTTGTTACCAAGCCAAAATGTGTCTCCTTCTCTTCCTTGGCCTTTCTATTTAATTTAGTTTTGTTGACTCAGTCTTCTACCACAGACTCTGAGATCAGCTCCCTTCATTTGATTCCATTCCTAGATCCTGAACATAGCCAGTACATCATCTACCATGACTTTGTCACTTTTCTCCACACATTCACTTTGGAAGTGCTCAAAGCTTCCATCCTTCAGCATTTTCTTTCTTTCTCTGTACTGCTCTTAACCACAGTTTTTTCAGTTAACACTTTCATACTAGTAGTTACTTGCTGTACCTCTTCACCAAATTATTACTTTCAATATTACCGACATCTATGCTGTCTGACTGATGGTGGTGGTGACCAGAATTTTTGCAGTTTAATTCTGAAAGGTGTATGCCTGTTCTCAAAATCTCAGCACTTTTAACTCCATAACTGCAGATTCAAGCTCTGCAGAATCATACATAATCTCAATTTTTTGTTTGATCCAAGCTTGTCTCAAAACTTTATCATATCCCCATCACCAAGACGCCCTTTTCCATGTTAGCAATATTGCCTCTTTTTGCCTGTACGTTATCCAATCACTGCTCAAAAAACCCTTAACCAAGCCTTCATCACCACCACACCTGACTTCCACTTACATTCTGAGCTCCATCAGTCTTAAACTCGCAATTTATCCCCAACTCTTATCAACCACCTCTTTTAGTGCACCAACTCCACTCGACTATCATCCCTATACTCACCGCGTACCCAATGAAATCGGTGTCCTAAAATAAAATCAAAATCTGCGGATGCTGAGCATCTGAAATTGAAACAAATTGCTGGAGAAACTCAGCAGACCTCGCAGCATCTTTGGAAGAATTAAGGAAGGGTCGCTGGTCTCAAAACCTTAACTCTAAATTCTGTCCTCAGATGCTGCCAGACCTGCTCAGTTTCTCCAGCAATTTGAATTCAAAGTTCTCTTCATTTACAAATTCCTGTAGGAGCTTGTTTCAACAGTATATCCTGGGATTCTCTCCTCCACTGCTCTGAATTTCACTTAATCACCAATATTTAGCAGAGCCTTCAGCCTTCATGGTCTTGCACATTTAAGCTATCCATAAACTTTTTTATCTTTCAACATTTCTCGCCACATTTGAACATTTCCCAAAAAACTTCAACCGGATATCATGTAACTCTTCACAAATCATTTAACTATTTCTGTTCAGCATTCGGTTCAGTCCTGTGAAATAACATGTTATGTATTCATTCACTGACTTTAATGCAGTATGTGTTGTTATTGGCACCGTAAAGATCTGCAAAAGCACATTTATTATTGTAATAAAGTGTGTGACATGTACAGCATCACCGTTTATGTTCTCTAAACAGCCATGTGCCATTATATATTTTGTATAATTTGGAACCACAAACTCTGTTTATGATGTGCATACATTGTTAGATATGGCTGTTTCAGTGTAATGTTTTATCTTTCAGTGTAAATATTATGAAGAGCAAATTAGACCCTGAAGGATTAGGAATCATCTTACTGGGAACATTTCTACAAGAATTTTTTCCTGAGCAGGTAAAGCTTTTTATTTAGTATCCTAACAAACTGGTCATCCAAATTGTTACAAAAGAAAATATTGGTACTTTAGTGTGTTTTATCACAGAGTTCTACCTCGTGGTTGTGCCGCCAAGCTAAAACTGAAAGGAAGTCAAAGTCTTTGCTTGGGAGAGAAAGAGAACACATCAGACATAACTGAAATAAAGATTTTAGAAAGCAGTCATCACTCTTTATGTGGTTAAAGATGTTGGGTAATTCTATGAATTTTCTCTCTCACTGTTATTCATTATGGGATGAGAATTGTGTGGAATACAAATTTATAATATGCCCCACTTATACAGAATTATGTTGCAAAGATTGTTCTTGGGGAGTAATATAATGGAATATTCTAATAATGTTGTAGTCCACTCAACCTCCAACTCCACTTAATATGCTGCCTGTTTGTTGAGTCAGTTGCCAGAGTGTTTTTCCGTAATCCCCCCTTCCACATAAGCACCTGAATTCATATTTACAGCAAACCCTTTAATTTTGCCTTTGGTGTCCCCTAAATCTAATCATGGCCTGTCCTACTGATCACCTGCATGCTGTACCTCAGTGACATCTTCCAAAAGACAGCTGTCACGTATGTGCTGGTGATAACCTGCTCCACCTTTCTAGCGCCTCTCTCAACACTTCTGCTGGCTCTATCTGCTTGCCCAGCATCCAGTACTGAATATGCAGAGGTTTCTGCCAATTAAACGTTGAGAAAAATGAAGCCATTAGTTCTTGCCGTGATGCCGTTCCTTAGAAGCTGCCACCATCCGTTTTCCTCGCAAGTGTCAGAGACTGACCCTGACAAATTGCGGCCTTGACGTAGTTGACTTTGAAATGAACTTTTGACCACACATCCTCGCCATTTTGGAGGCACCTACCTCAACTTCAGTGATATCAGTCAACTTTGCCTTCACCTCCATTCAGCTGCTGCTGAAGCCCTCATCTGTATCTTTGTTAGCTAACTTGTTCCACCCACTTGAGATCATCCAAAATTCCACTGCCAATGTCCTAACCTGTACCATGATCCATTCCTGTCCTCGCTGAACTTTATTTCCTCAATTAATAAATGCCTCAATTTTAAAATTCTGATTCTTGTTCTCAAATCTATCCATGACCTAATTTCTCTCTCAAACTCTTGTAATTTCTTCCTCCTTAGATATTCAGGCTTTTCCAAATCTAGCCTTTTACGTAACCCTGATTTAGTCACACCAGCATTGGCAGTCCCAAGAACTGCATTTTCTTCCCTGAATCATTCCATTACCCTTTCTCTTTCTTCTCTTAAAACATATGTCTTTGATTAAACTCTTAGATATCAACCTTATGTATTGTGGGAGGTGGGGACTTAGCAGTATCATCACTGGACTAGTAACGCAGGGTAACGTTCTGGGGTTATGCGTTCAAATCCCACCATGGCAATTCAGTTTGAATTCAGTTAAGAAAAAATCTGGAATTAAAAGCTAGCCTAATGGTGACCATGTAACCACTGTTGTTGGCTGGGTAAAAACTGGTTCACTGAAGTCCTTTTAGAAAAGTAAATCTGGCCTGCATACGTTTAGACCCACAGGAATGTGGTTGATTCTTATCTCTTGACTCTGGGCAATTTGAGATGGGTAACAAATGCCAGTCTAGCCACATCCTATAAACGTCCCACGGATGACTTTTCTTTTATATAACGTATGAACACCCTATATGTTTTTAGGTTAATCCCTTCCCAGGCTTGCCTTATGTGAAATGAATGCTACTGCCTTAATTCTTTTCCTTTCTTTAGCCTCCCCCACCACAAAAGAAATACTCTTGTTCATTCTGCATTATTGGGCCCAATTTAAACTTTAAATAAATTTATTAAAAGCAGGCCTCTTAAAGTCAAAATTGGTTTTATAAAGCCTGTTTGCTGACTTTAAAATATTTTTTCTTGAATTCTACATTAGATTTTTTTGTCTTTTTAAGTGCACAGATTTTAGTATCTATACCTTGTATATTACAGCAACTGCTAAATATGAGGCAGCCAGTACAAAAGTGAATTGTAGTTGTGCTCTTGGTAAACATTAACCAAGAAGTAAGATTTCCCCTTTTGACATTATCTACAGAAGCTTTTTATAAAATTGTAATTCCAAGCTTTCTAAAAATTTGTATTTTGTATTGCACAGGAAAACGGATACCTTTTGAACCAACACAGTGTGTAGTTTAGTTAACCTCAGTAGAAATTCACATTGAGAAACTGAATTTGGATGATCAACAAAATAAAGCTGGAGCTTTGTAAATTCATAACACAATAAATAAGGGAAATCAAATTTAAAATCTCACGAGGAAGTGCAAAGTTATTTGTTTATTAATATAAACATAACTATTTTAGCAAACATCACTTCATGATTGTCTCAATATTTTAAAATTCATTTCCTGTTTGATTTAACTTCAAACTCAAAAGGTTCACATAGTAAACTAAACTCCAGATAATTTTCTGTCAACTGCTGGAACTAAAAATAACATTATCTTTTCATCCATTGACAGTGTACCTAGCAATAGAGCTTATACTAACCAAGCAAAGCCCCTGCACTCATTAGTGGAATTGCAGAAGATCATAGCCTTCTTCTTTCCCTTGGAATAGTTATCATAGATTTCAGTAGGTTGTATTGCAAATCAGCAATTTTCCTATCTCCTTCACTGGAGGGAGAAAGAGAAAATAAGTAAATACTATGGTGAAGTTATCAGTGAGGGAAAATGTGAAGAAAAAAGTAAGGAGGAAAAGAAAAAAAATTTGGGAAGACAGGTAAAGAGAAATTTATCACTATTACTTTGTACCCCTGGAGCCATGTGACTAATGCACTTTACCATTCTTAACTAAATTTATGGTTTTAGTCCAATGCAGACCCACAGCTGAATACCTAACACCACTTAGTCAGATCCCTATAAAGTATTTGGTCTTGGTAGCATTAGTTTAGGGCCTTAACCTTTGTATGGAATTGTAATTCCAGTTTTCACATTGAATAGCAATAGCCAATCATGTTAATAAATTAATATTTGATTATATATACAATATTCCAATAACATATGTTTTGTTATGTCAAGGGCATCCATTTTCATTCTTTACTAGCTTAATTATTGTAATTATTTATTTTGGTTGTATGGGCAGGATTATCTTTAAATTGAAAGAAACACCCTGTCATGTGACTTGTGAACCACAGGGGTTATCACGGTATAATGCTTGTAAAGTTTGTGTTAAATTCGGAGTAAAACCTAAATTCAAATGCCGAACTACAAATGTAATAGTATCTGCATTATTATCAAAGTTGCGAGCAATTTAGCAATAGGGTAACTAAGATCAGAGAGCTAAATGCATGGCGCCAAGATTATTGTGGGAGAAATGGGTTTCAAGTAATGGAAAGTGTTTCAGAGATAGTAGGAACTAAAGATGCTGGAGAATCTGAGATAACAAGG
>NW_025967941.1:17443-25000 GCF_021869965.1 Rhincodon typus
ATAAAGGGTCTAGGCCCGAAACGTCAGCCTTCCTGCTCCTCTGATGCTGCTTGGCCTGCTGTGTTCATCCAGCTCTACACCTTGTTATCTTCAAGTCATGGAAAACTGGCAGTAGTAATGGTGAAAGAGGCAGCTATACTACTAGGACAGGTTTAGTCAGCGGACTGTTGAAAAATCGTATAACTAGGTCTGGAGAGAGACTTTTAAACTAACTAGTAGGGTAGGGGAAGATTCACATGGTGGAAACTTGGATGCTAACGATAGCATGGTAGCAACTTGGAACTGATAACCAGCATGTAACAGGAAAACATAGAGCTTACAAACAGAAAAGTGCACCAACAAATAAGGTCAAAGTGGGGAAGAAATGGTACAAAGACAGAATTATCTGAACAATCGCAGCATTCATAACAAGAATGGTGAGTTGATAGTACAAAGAAATAAATTACACTACAGGCATGTTTGTAAGGTGACCAAGGCTCAGACCTAAATGTTTAAGGACATTGACATTTTGAATGGGCAGGAAGAAAGAAAACCGAGGTAGTCCTGCTCTATTAATAAAGGATAAGATCAATACATAGTCAGAAATGATTTTGTTCAGATGATCAAGGAATAGAATCACTTTAAGTAGAGATATGAAATAGCAAAGGAAGAAATCCATTAATGGGAGTAGTTCATAGGCCCCCTAATTACAGTTATCTAAAAGACTGAATATAACTTGAGAAATAATGGAAGCTTGTAAAAGGTACTGCAGTAATCATAGCCTATTTTATCTTTTATTCTTCCAGACAAAACAAATTAACAGAGTAGCCTGGAGGATAAGTTTATAGAGAGCACTCGAGACAGTTTCTTAGGAAAATACATTTTGGTACCAACCAGGGAACAGACCATATAGACCTGGTAATGACTAATGAAAGAGCATGAAGTAATGACCTCACAGTTGAAGGATGTTCTAGGCAAGAGCTTTCATAATATGATCTAATTTCACATTCGATTTGAGAATGAGAAATCTAGATCTAAAACGGTTGCATTCAGATGTAAATAAAAGCAGTTCCATGGGCATGAAGTCAGAGTTTGTTAAAGTGGACAAGTGGCAGATATTTAAGGAGATAATTCATTGATATATTTCATTGAGAAAGAAAGACTCTGAGAAGGCAGTTCCATCTAAGCTAAGGAAGTTAAGGATGGTATGACATTGAAAATAAAAAGCTTACAATGCTGCAAAGCTTAATAGTAGACCAAAAGATTTCTTTTCGAAACCAGCAAGAATACGTAAACAAAATAGAGGGCAAACAACACAATGAGCAAGAAATATTAAAATTGGCAGTAAATGCTTCTGCTTGTCCATAAAATGGAAAAGTGTAACTAAAGTAAGCATTCATTCTTTAGTGGATGAGACTAGGGAATTAATCGGAAACCAGTAAATGACAGACTTTGAATAAGCTTTTGGTATCTTTCTCCACAGTGGGAAACCCAAAAGCAACCCAAAAAATAGAAAATCAGGAGACAGAGGGGTTGGAAGAATTTAAATCCAGCACAACACTTAGAAAAAAGGTACTAGGAAAACTAATAGGACTAAAGGCTAACAAGTCACCTGAACCCAGTAGCTCATAGATGAGGATCTGAAACAAATAATGGTAGAGATAGGGGTATATTGGCAGCAATAGTCCAAATTTCTCTAGATTCTGGAAAAGTCCCAGCAAATTGGATAGCTGCAAGGGAACACATCTATTCAAGAAAGGAGGAAGACTGGAAACTGTAGACCAGTTATACTGACATTTATCATGGGGAAAATACTAGAAATATTATTAAAGAGATAGTAGCAAGTCATTTAGAAAACAATGCAAATAGCTTTATGTAGGAAATTGACAAATTTATTAGAGTTGTTTGAGGTTGTAACAGACAGGTTAAAAGAGTGGAATCATTCTTTGCATTTGAATTTTTAAGGCATCATATCACAAGATGAAAATTCATGGTGTTGGGGTGATAGGTTTGTCTGAATAGGTGTTTGACCATCTTACAGGAAACAAAGAGTCAGGATAAATGGTCATTTTCCACTTGGCAAACTAGCTCAAACTAGTGAGCTGCTACTGGGATCAATACTAGGATCTCAGCAAGTTGGAATCTATAATAATACTGTGAATGGAAATGGTGAATTTTCGCCAAATTTTTTACATTTGAGAGATGGGTAAGAAAGCAAATAGAGGATAGAAAGGCCTACAGATAAGTCAAATGAATGGGCAAAGATTTGGCAGATCAAGCATAATGTGCGGAAATGTGACCTTATCTACTTTGGCAGGAGTAGAGGAAAAGTACAACGTAATTTAATTGAAGAAGGACCACAGACAGCTGCAGTACATAGAGGTCAGTTACCTCCTACATGAATCACAAAAAGTTAGCAAATAATTAGGAAGGCAAATGGAGTGTTGACCTCTAATATAGTGGGGTTAGAGTATAAAAATAGATAATTCTTGCTACAACTCACTGGCACTCAGGTTCAATTCCAGCCTTGGGTCACTGTCTCTGTGAAGTTTGCACATTCTCACATGTCTACATGGGTTTCTCTGGGTGCTCCCATTTCCTCCCACAGTTCGAAGATGTGCAGGTTAGATGGATTGACCATGGTAAAACCCTCATGCGGAGCTATGAGGATCAGGTGGTGGGGGTGGGTCTGGGTGGGATTCTCTTTGGAGGGGCAGTGCAGACTTGATGAAAAACCTGTTTCTGCACTGTAGGAATCCTGTGATTCTATGAGCTGTACAGGATATTGGCGAGACTGCGTACAGTTTTGGTCTCCTTACTGAAGAGAGGGTATGTTGTGTTTGCAAGCAATTCAGAGAAGGTTCACTTAGTTGATTGTTGGGATAAAGGGATTAAATTATGGAGAAAAGTTGAACAGTTTGGGCCTATTCTCATTGAAGCTTAGAAGAATGATTGTGTTGAAATATTTATGATTCTGAGGGAGCTTGACGAGGTAAATGCTGGGAGGATGTTTCACCTTGAGGAAAACCTAGAACTAAGACAGCACAATTTGAAAAGATGGAATCTCTGATTCAAGTCTGAAATGAGAAATTTCTTCTTTCAGGAGGTTGTTTTACTTTGAAATTCTGTTCCAAGGAGTACAATAGATCTCAATTGTTCAGCATATTCAAGACTGGATTTGATTTTTGATTGACAAGGGAGTCAAGGTTCATGGCATCAGGCAGTATGGTCGAATTAGGGGCACAATCCAATCAGCATGATCTTATTGAATGGTGGTACAGGCACCATTAGCTGACTCTTGCTTCTATTTACTATGTTCAAACTAGAATAGACAGAAAACTAGAAGTCATAGAATCCCTACAGTGTGGAAACAGACCCTTCGGCCCAACAAGTCCACACTGACCCTCGGAGCATCCCACCCAAACCCATCCCCCTATAACTCACCTAATCTACACCTCCCTGAACGCTACGGGCAATTTAGCATGGCCAATCCATCCAGTCAGTGTCCAGTCTCTCAGTTTATGGCACAATTGGCATTGAAACAGTGAAACATGCAAGATCCTTGGCAAACTTGACAGGTAGTTGTGCAAAAGTTGTTTCCCCTTGTGGGAGAACCTAGGACCAGAGGGGTATAATCCCAGAATAAGAGTTTGCCCATTTAAAGTGGAGATGAGGAGGAATTTCATCTCTGAGGGTAGTGAATCTTTGGAGTTCTTTACCACTGAGGGCTATCAGGCCTGGAGCATTAAGTATATTCATGGCTAAAAAAAGACAGATTTTTAATCAGTAAGGGAATGAAGGGTTATAGGAAAAAGGCAGCAAAGTGGAGTTGAGGATTATCAGATCAGATGCAATGGGCAGTTTGGCCTACTTCTACTCCTGCATCTTACAGAGTCATAGGGTTGTTATAGCATAGAAACAGACCCTGCAGTCCAACTCATCCACACCAACGAGATAGCCCAATTTGCCAGCAATTGGCCCATATCCCTCTAAACCCTTCCTATTCATATACGTGTCCTTTTAAATGTTGTCATTGTACGAACCTGCACTACTTCCTCTGGCAGTTCATTCCACACACGCACCACCCTCTGCACGAAAACATTGCCCCTTAGGTCCCTTTTAAATCCTTCCCGTTTCATCTTAAACCTATGCCATCTAGTTTTGGTCTTCCCTACCCTGGGGGAAAAAACTTTGGCTGTTCACCCTTTCCAGGCCACTCATGATTTTATAAACTCCTTTAGTTATGGTCTTAGAATATATTTATAGTAAATCTATTTAAAGTGCTTTATATTCTGCGTTTGAAAATACATCTAGCAAAGTTGAGGTTATGCTGGGGTTGAAGGTTTCTTTCCTGTGACAACTATGAAATAGATAAAAGTAACTATACAGCCAATGATCTCATTAAACAGTTGGGTCTTATTTTCTGGATTTCTTATTTGTAATTGTTGGATTTCAATGAGAGTACCATCTGTAGTTGTTACTGCATTTTATTTAATATTTTCAAAGTCCTTGGTTTTGCAAATATTTAAACAAATGCTGCACTAGTATATTTTCAATTACCTAATTTTCTAAACATGTTGAAACTCCTTGAAAAAATAATTTCTAGAGCACTCTAAGATGACTTATTCAAACCTAGAGAGAAGCTGAGGTGGATTTTGATGAGCATTATTGAGTTTTCAAATTTAATAATTTCCTTAGAAGACTTAGAACACTGTCTTAAAGGACAGAATTTTCCAAAACCCTGTACCACCGGTAAGAACTTCTCCGCAATGGGTGGCTTGTTTGTTAGCAAATCATGAATACATGCAATTGTTGTCATTTAGGCAACACATACTATCAACCTTAACAATAATGAAAAGAAGTTTCTGTGAGAGTGTTAGAATAGGTAAAAAGTAGAATGGAATTGCTACTGGTGATCTAAAGCAAAGATTCCATGACCCAGGAAAGTGGCACAAGAAGGTAGTAGGCAACATGCAGGCCATCTATCATGTACTGAACAGGAACCCCCACTCCAAGTACCAGCTCATACCTTTAAAGTTGCAACTCAATGGTGTTTTTTACTCACCGATCATTCGCACTTTTGTGTGCCACATTCCCAGGACACAGGAACCTTCTCTTAGCTAGATTTGCAATGGTGCGTATTTATAGTTAATAAGGGCACAAGTATTTACACTTCCTCTGTCTCCATCTTTTGCTTCTTTACCTATTCCATTAGCTTGCACTATCACCCCTTTTCTCATTTAATCATTTCTGCCGTCTGGTGTATCACAGAATTTTGTCATCCCCACGCCATGTGTTTCATAGGCTTGGTGTGTACTTACAAACTGTTAATCTGTTACATTATCCAGTTCTGATGAGCATCTGTGTGAAATTTGTTTATCTCTGCTGCCTGACCTGATTGTTTTGTGACTTCTGTACCTATATATAAAACAAATATAAATATGTAATGGTAGAGTTTCCGCCTTGGCACAATTGGCAAGCCAGTTGGAAAACGCACCTAACATTGCATCCATTGTTAACTTTCCACTCATACTCATTCACGTATTTGCTGTGAACCAACACAATCAATCAGCATTTTAACATAATTTGCTTGAGAAATATTCATTGATATATTTAATAATAAAAACTGAGGTGCAACTGAAAATGTTTTTTAATCAGTGTCAATTTTTATCACTTAATTTTGAGTAACCTAATTTTATTTTACTGAAAATGTTTTTAACAAACTAACATAACAATTTCCTAGTTATCCTGTATACCAGTAGTCAGTTTCTTAAGACATTTACATTTATAAGCTTAAAAAGTTGTTGGTGTTCTTATGAACCACGAATAGCCACCTCAAAAGTCCAGAAACTTTTCTTTTGCCTCATAACTCAAGTTTGATTAAAAGAAACTCCCATCATGATTGATTTCATCTGGAAGGGTTTGGAACGCCAGACTTGCTGAGCTTCTCCAGCAACTTTGTTTTTGTCCCATCATGATTAATTTCATCTGGAAGGGTTTTGATGCCTTGTTTTTTCCTTTTAACCAGCATATGCAATCTCAAATGTTTGCGTTCCACTTAAAATACAATGATCTTCTGCATCAGTTAGACCTATTTCAGCCAAATAATGCTGAGAAAGTAGCACAGCTGAGTGGAAACTTTTAGGCCCTAATTTACACATTTTCTTCAGTAGTTGTGTGCTTTGTGCGCATCTAATTTTCCTGGTTTAATGAGTATTTCTGTGCTACATGCCTAAACGTTTATTTGTGATAATTACTCAGTTAAATCTGTTGACAGCTGCTGAGTTAATCATTGTGTGACTAATGTAATGTTATAAGCAGAATTGAATCCCAATGCTGTATTGTGCACTTGGGAAAACGAAAGTGTAAAATCTCTGTAAAAGTCTCCTATTCTGTTGTACTTGCAGGAATCTACGATTCCCGATTCATTTACTGTTTATCACTACAATGGGTTGAAGCAGTCTAACCACAGTGAAAAGGTGAGGCAAGAATAGGGTGTAACTGTTAATCATCTGTCAATTCCTGTTAGTCCTGATTTGTCAGTTATAACAATAGACAACTTGACGTAAAAATAATTTCATGAGGCATGTACATATTGACAATGTCAATGAAGATACTTTGAGGAATTTACACATAATGTTTCAGTATTATCTAAACTATAATTGCAATCATAAATACTAGTGGAATCATAGAATTAAAGGCACAGAAGGAGGCCATTTGGTCCATCATACCATTGTCAAATTTTTGAAAGAGATATCCAAATAGATCCACTCCTGAACTCATTTCCCCACAGCCCTGTGATTTTTCACCTAGTTGAAACTATTGAGGCAGTAAAGCAGTAGTAGAAAGGTAAAGTTATTGGAATCATTTTAAACTCCGATTTTAATCTAACACATCTGCTGAGAACAGAGCACGTACAGTTTGGAATCCCAATTTCCATCTTGCTCCATTTTCATCTTTGAAGTCAGTTAGAGTGGGATATAAAACAAACGTCCAACTTGAATGCAGCCTCTTCTCACTTGGTGTTCAGTTAAAATTGGAACTTTTGTTATTAAAATATGAATTGGAAGTATCGGATGTTGTAAATGATTTGCATTTGGTGTTATGCATTTGCCAGAGATTTGTCAGTTATAACAATAGACAACTTGATGTAAAAATAATTTCATGAGGCCGTACCATCTACAGTGGCATTAGAATACTAAGTAACTGTGCCGTGAGTAGGACACAACACTCGCAATCTTTTAGCTGTGGCTCTTCAGCAATAGCTTTCAAGTCCATATTGCTTTGGGGAATCTTGCCTGCTAGCCGCAGGCATTAGAAAGTCGGATGCCTGTTGCCAGTCATTTTCTAACCTACAAGTCTGCAAGTGGTGCACGCTGGTAAAATTACCTCTTTTGCATTGCCCTTTAAGCAGTTTCAGAACAGTTTTAACAAGATTGTTCAGCATTTCATTGAGAGTAACAAGAAAGAGTCAAGGAAGCAAATCTATTTTTATAGGGCTGTGCCTGAGGTTCCGGTTACCCTCCCCCAGAAAAGGTTACGGTACATTCTCCAGTAAAGGAAAAACAGGTTGATTAA
>NW_025967942.1:0-13400 GCF_021869965.1 Rhincodon typus
CATTTTCTCAGCTTGTTTGCATGAGAGTGAAGGAGTGCAGAGTCGAACTAGACATGGCCCCATGATACAGGGGGCTACTCGAGAAGGAATAAGTAGTGGGACTCAGGAAATGTATAGTGAGGAGGAATGACACTGCAGCAAAGAGCATGAGTTCAGACAGCTGTGTTATCTGCTTGGTGACAAGGTTTGGGCGTGGTAGCATCTGTGAAGAAAAAATCAGAGTTAACGTTTCGGGTCTGGTGATCCTTCCTCAGAACTAAGGGTCACTGGACCCGAAACAGTAACTCTGATTTTTTCTTCACAGATGCTGCCAGACTTGCTGAGCTTTTCCAGCAACTTCTGTTTTTGTTCTTGATTTACAGCATCCGCAGTTCTTTCAATTTTTGTTGACATAGTTTGGGTATCTGCTCAGGGCTGAAGAAAAACTTGCAAGGGAAGGAGAAGATCCAGGGGTAATTGTCTAGTCAGTACCAACACAGGAAGAACTGAGAAAGAGGTTCTGCTGAGTTAATGAGAAGGTAGGTGCTAAATTTAAAGCAGACCTCAAAGGTACTTCCAATTTAGTACGCGATCCATGTGCAAATTGGTACGGAATGAACAAAACCAGAGAAGTGGATGAGTGGCTCAAGGACTGGTATTGGAGAGTGGGTTCTCATTTGTTCCCACCAGCACTGGGCAAAGTGAAATCTGCACCATTAGGACTATCTACACCTGAATCCTCTTCGGACAGATGTTCCCATGAGTCACATAACTAAAGAAGTAGAGAGGTCTGTAAACTTAAAAGAAAAGGGTGGATGAGTAATCAAGCTTGAGTAAATGTAACATATGTAGAGATAGAGTCAAGGCAGGAGAGCAACATATTAATACAGGAAATAAAGGTCAGGGAATTGCTGGAAAGAAGAGAGAGAAAAACAAAACGAAAAATGTACCAGCAATCAAGATTGGATGCTACAAAGGTAACAAAAGAAACAAAAGTAAAGTTTCTGTATCTGAACATGCATAGCATTCATAACGAAGTAAATTAATTGATCATACACACTGAAGAGAATAAATACGATCTGACAGACATTACAGAGATATGGATTAGGACCTGAATATTGTCAGTAAATGATATTCAAAAAGAATAAGAAACTAAAGAAAGACAGAGGGTTACCTCTCCTAATCAAAGATCATACTGCTGCAATAGTTAGAAATAACCTTGGTTGAGATCAGATGTCCAATTGGTTTTGGCGGAGATAATAAATAGGGGAAAGAAGTCACCAGTTCAAGTGATTTGCAGGCCCCAAATAGTATGCAAGAAGAAATATTCGGTGCTTGTGATAAAGGGACAGCAATAATCACAGGTGATTTTAACCTATACACAACTTGGGAAAAAAATGGTCAATGATAGTAGATTGGCTGAAGCATTCATAGACTGCTTTGGACAGGACAGAAATACTGAACTTGACATTGTGTAATGTGGTAGCATGAATTAATGACTTTAGAATAAGGATACTTCTAGGTAGCAGCGATGTGACTGAATTTTACATATTATTTGAAAAGGGAGAAGATTAGATTGAAAACTAATATTTTAAACTTAAATAAAGGCAAATACATAAGCATGAAAGTTGAGCTAACAGAAATGAACTCGGGTATTATGCAAGCAGATAGGTTTGTAAAGAAGTAGTGGTAGATGTTTAAAGAGATATTTCAGAACACTCAGAGTAAGTATATTTCTACAATAAATAAAAATTTCAAGTGTCAGACCACCATTTGTAATTAACTAAATAAGTCAAAGAAAACATCAGGCTTGCAGAGAAAAACTTATAACTGCGTTGAGTGGCAGGTGACTCAACTGGTCAGAATATAAAGAATGCAGAGAATGACTAAAGGTTAATCAGGACTAATAAATTAGAACAGGAGAGGAAGCCACCTAGGAACATAAAAACAGATAAAAAGTTTTTAATAAGTTTTTAAAAAGGAAAAGTGTAAGTAAAGTGAGTATTGGTCCCCAAGTGGGTGAGAATGGTGAGTTAACAGCAGATAATAAAGAAATGGCAGATGAAATAAATAAATATTTTGTTCTATATTCACCACCCAGTATATTAAATACAATCCTGTATACCTGCAATTCAGGAGAATGTATAATCATTACAGAAGCAGTACTGAGCAAATCACAGAGCTGCAGGTTGATAAATCTCCTGGTCCTGATGGACTTTATCCTAGAGTCTTTAAACAGTTAGAAAATAAGGCTGTAGCTGCATTAGTGTTAATTTCCCTAAATTCTTTAGATTTAGGAAAAGTTCCATAAGTGTTGTGTTTCTTCATGTATTGGAATTCACAAATAGATTCCATTATGATTAGACATAAGACTAAAGCCAAACTATAATTTATACTGCATACATAACTAAAACTACACTAACGTTTTGTAGTAGCAGAATGCAGAGAAAATAGCACACAATGAAGTTTGTTAAAGATAATTTAATAAAGCAAGAGAATTATTTGCACTTAAAAGCTGGTATCAAGTCTGATCAACTTTAAAATTTCTCACCTATTACTTGTCCATCATCATTAGTGATTGAAATTCCAACTGGAGCATGAATTTCACAATCATTTCCCTTTGCTCCCTTAAGTGATCGAATGCTGGAAATTATAAAGAGAAAAAAAAGCAAAGTTAGAGCATGTGGTATTTTGTTATTCAAAAAGGTTACTATACTTTTTTCTTAACTTTAATTGCTTACTGTATAAAGATTGTGCAAACCAAATCAGCAACAATACCATAGAGAAGGAATTCCTGGAGTGTGTATGGGATGGTTTTCTGAATCAATATGTTGAAAAACCAACAAGAGAAAAGGCCATCCTAACCAGAGTACTGTGTAGTCAGAAAGGAATAATGATAATCTAGCAATTTGCTATTAAGATGGAGTGACGTAGTAGATTCTGAGACTAGGGCCCTGAATCTAAATAGAGAAAACTAAGATGGTATGATTTGCAAGCTGGCTATGATAAATTGGGAAACGTTATTAAAGGGACAATGCCAGATGGGTAATGGCAAACATTCAAAGTCTGTATGGAGGAACTACAACAATTGTTTATCCCTGTCTGGAACAAAAATAAAATAGGTAAGGTGGCCTGAACATGGCTATAAAGGGAAATTAAGTACAGTACTAGATCCACGGAAAGGGCATACAAATTGGCCAAAGAAAGCAGCAGACCCAAGAATTGGGAGCTTTAGATTTCAGCAAAGGAGGACAAAGATTGAATAAGAAAAGGAAAATAAGGTAAACACAGGAAAGATGTTCCCGGTGATCAGGGAGTTCAGAATCAGGAGTCACAGTTTACGGATATGGATTAGGCCACTTGGGACTGAAATGAAGAGAAATTTATTCACTGAAAGAGCTGTGAGCCTGTGGAATTCCCTGCCACAGAAAGCAATTCAGGCCAAAGCATTGTAAGTTTTCAAAACGGAGTTAGAAATAGTTCCCAGGGCTAAAGGGATCAAAAAGTATGGGGAGAAAGTGGGAACTAGATACTGAGTTAGATAATCACACTGAGTAGTAGAACAAACTCAAAGGGCTGAATGGCCCACTCTGCTCCTATTTTCTATGTTTCTATGTTTAGTGCTGTGCTGTATTTGGAGGGAACACAGTTTATAAGGTATATTAGCACTTGTCAAGAGTGTCTTTTCAGTCATTGCATTCCAGATAGGATTTTCCTCATTTTACTTTAATTTTATCATATTTATACTTTTTTTTAAGAAACAGAAATTTTAAGAAAATTATTTCTGTACATCCAACTCTATTTTCCTTTGCCTTTTCCGGCATTATTATAATTGAAACTGTTATCAAGTTTCCAAAGGTTAAAGCAAAAGTATGCAATTTCTTTTCAATCATTGTGACCTTGAAGACATCAAGTCTGCAAATCTAATGGATATCTTATTTAAGTTAAGACCCTCTGGCTCAGGTCTTGTTTGACATAAACTGAAAAAATACATTGCATTCATATCATTGTAGAGTATTACTGCAAACATACTGAATGAAATAGAAATAAGATATATTTCAATGAAGACAAATTGCAAAGTTATATTGGAATTTCTATGACAGTGAATTAAATCGAGCTGAACTCTCCCGGCCATTCATGGCATCACTACATCTATTCCATAACAATAGTTGAAACTTGGTTTCAAGAAGGAGCCAGCAGGTGAAATAATGATCGAATATAGCTACTTCAACCATTTTATCTGCACTGATATCTAAATAATACATTTCATCATGTATAGATCTGTTGAAAAGACTATTTACAGAAACTGACATTTTTCCTCCTGCCTTGAAATTTACAACCTATTTTTGAGGTTCACAGCAAGCCTGCATTACATCTCTGAAGGGCTCTCTTTCATATTTTACTCAAAGAAGTAACTGCAAAAAAAAGTCCAAAGTGTTGCACTAAATACAGCAAAGGCTATGTTCCAACAATCTCCCAGCTGCAATGCTAAGTGTCTGTATGGAACAGCCATGCTCCTAGTCAAGCTACAACATTGGCATTGACATGACAAAGCAGAAAAGGACCAGAAACCTGTCCACAGAAAAAAAAAGCAGAACAAAATCAAATTCAGCCATTTACTGCCCCATCATTCTACTCTGGAAGATTACCACAGTGCTGGAAGTTGTTATCAATAGTGCTATCAAGCAGCAGCTGCTCATTACTGACCCACTCATAGAATTTCAGTTTGGCTTTTACCAGGAATATTTAGCTCCTGGCCTCATCACATCTTGATCCAAACATGGACATAAGACTTTAATTCTACAGGTCAGGTGAAACTGAGTGCCCTCAATACAAAGGCAGCTTTGGTATGGCATCTAGAAGCCCTTGCAAATTGAAGACAATGGGAATTTTAAAAAAATCTCTCCACCGGTTTTACACATACCTCGCACAAAGGAAGATGGTTTTGATTGCCAAGTGTCAATCATCTCACTGTAGAACCTTGTTGCAGTAATTTCTCAGGGCAGTGTCCCAGACCAACCATTAAAGCTGTTTCATCAGAGAGCTTCCCTCCACCATAAGGTCAGACATGGCAATGTTTGCTAATGATTGTACAGTGTTCAATTCCATTTGCAACTTCTCAGGCAATGAAGCAAGCCATCCGTCCATGCAGAAAAATCTGAACCACTTTTAAGTTTAGGCCAACTTGTACTATGTAACATTCTCACTACACAATTGTCAGGTAATAACCATCACCGACAAGCAAGAGTTGAACCATTTTTCCTGGACATTCAACAGAATTGTCATCTCTAAATTCCACATGACCAACATCCTTGGGTCACCAATGACCAGAAGGTGAACTGGACCAGCTGCATAAACGCTAATTACAAGAATGGGGCAAAGGCTGAGAATTCTGTGAAAACTAACTCATCTTGTGACTCCCCTTCATATCCTCTACAAGGCACAAGACATGAACATGATGGAAGTTTCTACACTTGCTGTATGACAATATCGTCATGCAACAAGCTTGATGTCAGATAGGACAAAGCAGAGATTGTGAAGGGTTGCAAGGTAGAATTATATTCATAATCTAAAAAGAAGCCCAGGAACGTAGAATGAAAAAGTCAAAATTGTGTTCATATACAACTTGTTTCATTAATATTACACTATTTTGTAAAGTGCATAAGAGATAAAGAAAACATTTAATATAAATACAATTGTTAGATAATAGCTGCCTCTCATTAAGTGCTACATGAAATAATATTTTCAACGTTTTAATCACTTTTCCAGTAAGCTACAGCGCCAGCGACCCAGGTTCGAATCCACCCTCGGGCGACTGTCTGTGTGGAGTTTGCACGTTCTCCCCATGTTTGCGTGGGTTTCCTCCAGGTGCTCCGGTTTCCTCCCACAGTCCAAAGATGCGCAGGCTAGGTGGATTGGCCATGCTAAATTGCCCATAGTGTTCAGGGATGTGTAGATTAGGTGGCTAACAGGGGGATGGGTCTGGGTGGGATGCTCTGAGGGTCAGTGCAGACTTGTTGGGCCGAAGAGCCTGTTTCCACACTGTCGGGATTCTATGATATCACAGACCACAAATATGCCCAAAACTTATACAAAGGTAAGAATGAAACGCAGTAGAAGTGGTACATTGTAATTAGTAGGGTACAAATTAAACAATGAAACTCACCTGACGGACAGATGAGCAGAGCTTGCAACTTTTATCTTAAAGCTTATGTATATCCACACAAAACATCATACCTGCTGTTAGCACCAACACCAGCCACAAAGCGTTTACTTGGATATTTATCCTTGATCTTTTTCAAGGTTACTCCATCTTGTGCTACAACCCAGACGTCACCACCTTTACCACCTTCACCGCCAAGCCGAAGAAGTCCCATTCCACCGCTCCCACCACGAACATAAATTCTGAGATTGTCAATAAAGCTGCCATACTACAAAATAAAATAATTACAAAGAAAATACCAAACAATGGCTCTCAAATAAATACTCCACAGACTGAAATTTATTCAAATCTTTGTTTTAATATTTAGCACTGGTCTATATGATAAAAACAATCAAATTAAGAGCTTCTATGAACCAAAATGCCCTTTATAATCAAGAAATTGATATTTACTTGTGGAAATACTTCAACTGACATCATACAAAGCTACCAATGTAAACATTAATTGCAAAACACATTGCAGACATGTTTCCACCTCAAATTAATATGTGGATAGGTAACACACTGCTGCCAAATTAAGTGCAACAAAAGGTGTTGGTTGGTAAGGTCTGGTAGAAAAGTGTTGATACCCTTGCTCTTAGGTGTTATAATCCACTCAATGTACAATGTATTTAACTTCCCAGTCAATCAATTTGGTAACAAATTGCATTTATATTCCAGGGGGATAATTTTTTTTTAAACTAATGAATTTACTGATCATACTGCCACTCCATTTTGAGGTGTACAAGACCAGTTGGACCAGTATGTGTTATTCGTATTAGTTTTAGCACTATTTTATTATTACATTTTACTGCATTGAGATGATAATTTTACCACAGAAAGAAATGCTCCAAGATGCTTCACATATCTGCAAGGAGATAACAGGCACTAAGTCAAAGAGAATGTTAAAATTTTGGTCAAAGAGGTAGATTTTAAGAAAGCACTCGAAATGTAAACAGAATTAGAGCTTAGGGTCATAGATCATTGAAGGTACAATGTTGAGGCCATTGCACAATGCACAAGAGGCCAGACTCAAAGAAACAGAATGCACATGTGAAATGTAGTACCAAAGACAGATATCGGGAGGGTCTCGGTCAAGAGGGATTTAAAGATAATGATCCTAGTATTTAATCTGAAGGAAACAAAAGCCAATGGAACTCTGCATGGCAAAGAGGTGAATACTGAGCATGTTTGGAAATGGATATTTTGGTTGAGCTGAAGTTTAGCATCCTAAATGCTTCATGTATTCAAAGCAGGTCACTGTTGTGATTTAGGATCAGGATGTAAAAGATTCAAGACATGAGACCAACCAAAAGAAACCAAAGTCAAATTTAACAGGGGTGAAAGCATGCAGGTTGGTTTCAGTGGTAGCTGAGTGAAAGGAACAAGCAAATAATGTCACAGAGGGAGAAGTATATGATCTTTGTGATGGAGATGCTAGGTGGATGGAAGTTAAGCTCAACGTGTTTCAGTCAAAAGCAAATATTTGACAGAAGTTTGCTCTAGCCTGAGACAATATCCTTGTTGGAGGGGGAGGCAGGAAAATAAATTTGTTAATAGTCTTACCCAATTCATGCTGTACAAACCCTGTACATTTTTTATTGCATCTCCTCTACTCCAATGGAAGATGTCCCAAGACCTCGTGATAACCTCGGATCTTTCCAATGCCTAGAGCAAAGGCCTAACATGTGATGTAGATGAATCCATGTGTAGGTCACAAGCAGCACAGGCTTCAGCTGTCAGTTTCAGCACACAAGTGACAGCTGGAGTCGTTGACATGCATCCATGAGGCAGAAAACTAGGTGGATACCATGTTCAAACAGGTGGTCACACCACAATTTTGGGGCAAGGAGGCAGATGGAGAATGAGCGACCACCAGACAATCGAAGAGTCCCAGGCACGTATTGCAGCATTCCCCAGAGATTCCACTACCTAAATTGGTTTTACATTCCAGATACTGGTGAGTGCTAGAATTGCTCAAAGGAGTGCAACATGAGCTGAGCCCATAGGACCACAGGACAGCCAGCTGTACAAGAGAAAAAGACAATGAGCAAGACAGTAGTTCTGATAGGGCATCCTTTAGTTACAGGAGCAGATAGGAGTTTCTGTGGCCTACAATGTGATTCCAGAATGGTGTTACAGTCATGGTCATGAATGTCACAGAATGACTGCAGGACATTGTTTTGGGGTACGATGAGCAACCAGAAGTCACGGTCTACACTGGAACCAAAGACAGAGGTAAAAAGAGAGATGTGGTCCTGCCAACATAATGTTTATACTTAGCTCCTGAAATTAACAAGGAGGACCTTAAATCTCTAGATTACAACAGTTATGCACAAGCAAGTACTCAAATAGGAAGTAAAGACAGATTAATTTGTGGCTGGAAAGATGGTGCAGGAAGGAGATCTTTAGACTCCTAGGACACTGGGGCTGATCGAAAAGGTTGGTTGATGGGCTGTATCTGAACAAAGCTAAAACCGAGGTCCTGTGGAACATTTTGCTCATGCTGTTAACTAATTCAGCAGGGATGTGGGAACCTGGAGAAAGTATTAGAAAGCAACAGAAACATTAAAAAAAAGTGTCAGGAATGCACTCAGTCCTTCGAGCCTGCTCTGCCATTCAATTTGACCATGGCTGATCATCCAACTCAGTATCCTGTTCCCACTTTCCCTCCATTTCCTTAAGATCCCTTTAGCCCTAACAACTATATCTATATCCTTCTTTTAAAAAAAAGTCAATGTTTTGTCCTCAACTGCTTTCTGTGACAAAGAATTCATAGGTTCACCACTCTATGGGTGAAGAAATTTCTCGTTATCTCAACCATAAATAGCCTTAGACTGTGACACTGTGATCATTAGGAACATCCTTCCTATCTGGTCCTGTTAGAATATCATACATTTCTACAAGATCCCACTTCATTCATCTAAATTGCAGTGAATAAAATTCTAGCGAATCCAGTTTCTCTTCATATGTCAGTTCTGCCATCTCAGGAATCAGACTAGTGAACACTCACTGCACTGTCTCCACAGCTGGAACATCCTTCCTCAAATAAGGTGACCAGAATTGCACACAGTGCTCCAGGTATGGTCTCATCAAGGCCCTGTACAATTCCAGCAAGACATCCCTACTCCCGTTGTCGAATCCTTTCGCTATAAAGGCCAATGTACTATTTGCCTTCTTCACTGCCTGCTGCATCTGCAGATTTAGAAGGACACCCCAGGTCTCGTTGCCCTTTCTCCTTTCCTAATCTGTCACCATTCAGATTATAATTTGCCTTCCTGTTTTTGCTACCAAAGTGGATGACCTCACATTTATCCAATTCATACTTCATCTGCCATGTATTTGCTTCCTCAGTCAACTTGTCCTAAAATAGTGAAGCACCTCTGCATCCTCCTTACAGTTCACCATCTCACCCAAACTTGTGCTGGCTGCAAACGTGCAACTGTTATATTTCGTTGCCTCATCTAAATCATCATTATATATTGTGAATAGCTGGACTCCAAACACAGATCCCTGCAATGAAACCCTAGTCACTGGTTACCATTTGGAAAATTACTTGTTTATTCCTACTCTCTGTTTCCTGTCTGCCAGCCAGTTCACTACATGATAATCTCTTAAGGGGGGGCCATATCAAAAGCCTTCTGAAAGTCCAAGTAAACCACATCCAATGGTTCCCATTTATTAGCTCTACTTGTTGTATCCTCAAAGGATTCCTGTAGATTTGTCACGCAGGATTTCCCTTTTGTTAATCCATGCTAACTCCTGCTAATCCTGTCACTGTTTTCCAAGCCCTCTGCTGTTAAATCTTTTATAATGAGCCCCAGCATTTTCTTTACTATTGATGTCAGGCTGGTAATATCAGGCTGCATGAAATAATGAGGGAGGCAGATAGCACCACAATAGGAATTAGCAAGTTAATGCGTGCAATCAGAGTAAGACAGAAAGTAAGAAGTCAAAATTAGAGTTACACTGCATGTATGTGAATGCATGGAGGGTAATTAGTAACACTGGCAAGTTACAGGCAAAGATTGACATTTGGAATTATGATGTCGTGGCATGAACAGAGATGAGATTCAAGTAAGGGTGGTAACAGTGTTAAATATTCTTGGTTACTATCAGAATTGTTTAGGAAAGAATAAAAGGAGAAGGGAAACACTGTTCAGTGTAATCGATAGGCCACCCACTAGTCAGACAGATGTAGAGGAACAAATCTGCTCAAACATTACAGATAGGTGTAAAGCAGTTATATTGGAGATTTTAATTACTCAGATGTAGATTGAGATAGCGAAATGTAAAGGACAGTGAGGAGCAAGCATTTTTAGATGGCATTCAAGAGAATTTCCTGCAGCTGTATGTGTCGACTCCAACAAGCAAGGAGGCACTGTTTTTGGAAATAAGGTGGGCCAAGTGGAACAAGTATCAGAGAAGAAACATTTTGGGAGCATAGAAACACAGAAGATAGGAGCAGCAGTGACCATTCAAACCCTTGAGCACTGCTCCACCATTCAATATGATCATGGCTGACCATCAAGTTCAATATCCTAATCCCACCCTGCTCCAATATCCCTTGATCCCTTGATCCCTTGAGCTACAAAAGCTTTATTTACCTCCTCCTTGTGGTCCCAGCCACATTTATCCCTGTTCTTTCTTTGCTGTCTGCTAACTAACTTTCTGTCCACCTCAATACACTACCACCAATCCCACACACTTTAGTTTTACACATTAGTCTCTTAAGTGGGACTTTGCCGAAAGCATTTTGAAAGTCCAGATAAACCACATTCAGAGGCTCTACCTGATCAACTTTACGAATGACAGGCTCGAAAAATTCCAATAGAAAAGTTTAAGGATAATGGTGGAAAATGATAAAGAGCAGTTTGGAGTAAGAATAATCAAATGGCTGAGAGTCATCTTCAACAGAGTAAGAATGGAGCTGGGCTGGAAAGGCAGGAACCAAATGCTGGCAGGAAAAGACTGTGGCTAAACAATGGGCTACCTTCAAAAAGAATGTAGTTTGGGTAGTGGGAACAGTAGGGCAACCAAAATGAAATCTCGCTTGACATGGAGGAGATAGAAATTAAGTTAAAGAAGAAATAGTGCACACAGGACAATTGTCAGGTAGAAAATACAAGTGAGAACCAAGCTGAATACAGAAGCTTCAGAGGGAGATGAAAAAGCAAACGAGAGAAGCAAGGAGGGGTTATGAAAAAAGACTGTCATCAACATACCAGACAAAATAAAAGTCTTCTAAAGCAGGTCAATAGTAAAAGGAAAAGTTGGGCTGATCAGGGACCATGTAGAGGCAGGAAGCATGGCAGAGGGACTGAATGAAGAGCATGCACCTGTCTTTACTTTCAAGACAGATGCTTCTCAGGCCATGGTAAGCAAGGAGGAAATACAGACCCCAAAAGAGCTTAAAATTGCTAAGTAGGTATCACATAAACTGTTGGTAGACAAAGTTGATGAGGTACCAGTACCAGATTTGATGCAACCTGAGGTATTGAAAGAAACAAGAGCAGAAATTGCAGAGGCCCTGACAAATATCTTTCAATCTTCCCTCGTGTCAAGGATGGTGTCAAAGGACTGGAAAATTGCAAACATTACACCCTTATTCAAAAAGGTACAGCAATCACAAACCAGCCAGCTTAACTTCAGTGGTGGGGAAACAGGTAGAAACTTTAAAGCGGGATAGAATTACTAGGCAATATGGATAAATATTAGTTTATTTGGAACAGCCAGTGTGGATTTTTTAAAAGAGAAAATCATGTGTAACTAACTTGCTGGGGCTTTTTAAGAGATAACAGATTTTATGAGGAAAAATGCTGTTAATATAATGTACATTGACTTGCAAAAGGCATTTGACAGAATTTCACACAACAGACCTGTGAGGAACACTATAGATTATAGAATGAAAGGGACAGTCACAACATTAATACAAATTTGCAAGAGAGATTAAGGAGAAGCATAATAGTTAATGGGCATTTTTCAGTGTGGAGGAAGGTTGTAGTGGACTTCCTTACACATCAATATTGCACTTTCTGATAGAAATTATTTAGTTGTTGGTGCGTGGGAAACAATTTCAAAGTTTGCAAAACTTGGGAGAGTTGTAAACTGTAAGGGCAATGTAGAATTTCAAAGGGACATTGATACATTAGTGTATTGGGCAGATAGGTAGCAGATGATGGTGACATGTGAGGTGATGCACTTTGGTACAAAGAACATGAAGAGACATTTTAATATAAAGGATACTATTCCAAAGGATGTGGAACGACAGAGACCTGGGTGTATATGTGCATATGTCATTAAAGGTGGCTGGTCAGGTAGAGAGAGCTGTTAATAAAACATACAGTATGTTAGATTTCTTAATGGGGGATAGAGTACAAGAGCAAGGAGATTACACTGCACCTGTATCAGATACCAGTCAGACCTAACCTGGAGTACTGCGTACACTTTGGGTGCTATATGAAGGTCATGAACACACTGAGTAGCAGAAGAGGTTTACAAGAACTGTTCAGGGGTGAGTTAATTCAGATATGAGGAAAGGCTTTATTTATTGAGACAGCTTTCCTTAGAGAGGAAAAGGAAGAGACTTGATAGAAATCGTGAGGGATGTGACATGAAGGAACTTCGCCCACTCGTAAAAGGATCAAAAACAAGAGGGCCTTTGCCAAAGAAGCAAATGTGAGCCGAGAAAAAAAACTTTTCCACACAACTAGTGGTTCAGGTCTGGAACGCACTGCCTGGCAGAGTTCAATTGAGAAATTCAGGAGTGCACGAGTTGATTATTCCAATAGAAACAATGTGACAGAAGAATGGCACAGTTAAAATACTCAGGTAGTTGGTACAGACATGATGAGCTAAATGGCCTTCTCCCACAAAAGGGAGATTAAAAATGAGTGAAACTCCTACCTTCTTCAGAACCGGGAGCCCACACCGCACCATGACAACCGGACCGGAAACACGTCGCACCATGACAACCGGACCGGAAACACATTTCACCATGAAAACCCGACCGGAAACAATTGTCCTGCGGCCGCCCCATACCGAGAGCCAATAATTATATTCATAATGGTCATCTGTCGATCGAGTGCCAATGTTAGGTTATAATCTGCATTGATATTGAAGTGTCTATCCTAAAACGGGGTTAAAAAGAGTTCGATAAACTTCTGAGATAATAAGGTGTAGAGCTGGATGAACACAGCAGGCCAAGCAGCATCAGAGGAGC
>NW_025967942.1:13800-25000 GCF_021869965.1 Rhincodon typus
GTGTTCATCCAGCTCTACACTTTGTTATCTCAGATTCTCCAGCATCTGCAGTTCCTACTATCTCTCGATAAACTTCTGTTTCATAAACGCTAATGGTCATTGCTTTGTGTGTCATGCTAGTTTTTCCGGAGGGGTGTAGGAGACGATTGAAACGGTTCCGAGACACACCGAGGGTCAGGCTCGGCAGCTCAGGGGGGCAGGTCACTCCGTGGACATCAAAAGACGGCTGGTTTCACTCTAGGCAGAAAGTCCATAATTTTATTTTTAATTCTACGTAATACCGAAATGTGAAACATCCTCAAAATGGAACAGCGACTCCTAAAGGTCTAATGCTTTATTGACATGAATAATGTGAAACACCACCTTCTGCTTCTGTCTGGGAAGCAACATTGGTCAAGAAGCCAGGACAGGTTCCTGCTCACCATGGACTTTTAGTGCCAGTCATATAGCACTGCTTTGACCTTTGTTAGCAAAAAAGTTAAGAAAACAATGAATAAGATATCATTTCTCTGATTTGTCGATATGATAAGAAGTTTGTGACTGATCCAGAATGTTCAAAATAACTTGTTGTTCATGAATTTATTTTGATAATAGAGAGTTAACAGACAACAACAATGAGGTACAAGGTTGGGTTGGCTAATTGAATCCTGACCTCTCCAATCTACCAGTGTCTGATGGCAAGTTGTTTGATGAGTATTTTTATTTTCCTGTAAAGTTCAAGTGTTCGATTTCCAATATCAACACCCCTCACCTTGATGGATGATATAATTTAGAATCAAAGAATTGTTACAACACTTTGGTAATGGGTCATGTCAATTTTCTTGAGTGTTGTTGGAGCTATACTCATCCAGGCAATTAAGAAGTATTCAGTCTCATTCCTGACATATGTCTTGCAGATGGTGGGCATGCACTGGGGAGTCAGGAGGTGAGTTACTCACTGCAGGATTCCTAGCCTCAAACCTCTGACCTGTTCTTATAGCCACAATAGTTACATTGCTAGTCCAGTTCAGTTTCTGGTCAACGGTACCCCGAGAAAGTTGATATTGAGGGATTCGGTGATGGTATTACAATTGAATCTCTTCATGGAGATGGTCATTGCCTGACAATTATGCAATGCGAATTTTACTTGCTAATTGCTGCCCATACCTGGATATTATCTATGTCTTGCTGAATTTAGACATGGACTACTTGAGTACCTGTGGAACCTCAAATGGTGCTAAAAATGTACAAAGATCAGCAAACATCCTCACTTTTGACCTTATGATGGAGGCAAGGCAATTGATGAAGCAGCTGGAGATGCTTGTGCTCAGGATATCAGCCTAAGGAACTCTTGCAGATGCTTGGGACTGAGATGACAGATCTCCAACTACCACATCCATCTTCTTTTGTGTCAGGTATGACACCAACCAGTTTTCTGCCTGATTCCCATTGACTCCAGTTTTGCTAAGGCTCACACAATCAAAAATGGCCTTGATGTCAAGAGAAGACACTTTCATCTCATCTCTGGAATTTATTATCCAAGTTTGAACTAAGGCTGTAATGAGGTCAGCAGTTGAGTGACACTGGTGGAAAATCAGTAAGTAGGTTAATGCTAAGCAAGTGCTACTTGGTAGCACTGTTGATGCCACCTTCCATCGCTTTGCTGATGATCAGTAGAAGACTGATGGGGCGGTATTTGGCTGGGTTGGAATTTCTCTGCTTTTTGTGTACAGGACATACTGGGACATTTATCCCAGATGCCAGTGATGTAGTAGAACAGCTGAGACAGTGCTGGAGACAGTAATTTCCTGGCAGTTACGTGGCACGAATGTCACTTGCGACATTATCTGAAGCCATATATTACCCAGGTCTTGTTGTATATGGACACAGACTGCATCATTAGTTGAGGTTCCACAAATGGTGCTAAACATTGTGCAGTTATCAGTTAACATCCCCACTTCTGACCTTATGATGAGGAGATGTCCATGATGAACTGGGTGAAAATAATTGGGCCAAGGCACTACCCTGAGGAACTCCTGCAGAGATGTGCTTGGACTGGGATGACTCTAACATCAATGGTCACCTTCCTTTGTGTTTGGATTGACTCCATCCAGAGGAGAGGTTTGCCCCTGATTCCCATGGACGTACGCTAATGAAAACAGTTTCTCCCTATTTGCTTTGACCAAATTCCCTCATGATCTTGAATACTTCTATCAAATCTCTTCATCTTGTCCTCTAGAGAACTGTCAGAGCTTCCCCAATCTATTCATATAACTGACATACTAACTCCTTGGAACCATTCTCATAAATCCTTTCTCCATTCTCTATGAAGCCTTCACTTCCTTAAAGTACAGTGCCCAGATTTGAGCACAATACTTCAACTGAGGCTGAACCAGTGTTTTATACATTTTCATCATAATACTCTTCCTTTTGCACTCTCTGCCTAAAACATAAAGTCCATGACCCTGTAAGCTTTCTGAAAAACCATATTAACTGCTCCAGCCAATTTCAACGATCTGTGCACAGAAAAACCTAATTTACCTCCTCATCATTCATACTGACCCCAGAGTCACACAATAACTCTCAATGTCACTTCCCAAATCAATGACCCTGACCCCCAATCATTCACACTGATCTCCAATCACTCACACTGATCCCCTATCACTCACTTTGATCCCCAATTATTCACACTGACCCTCAATCATTCACACTGATCCCCAGTCATTCACCCTGATCCCCAACCATTCACACTGATCCCCAATCATTAGCACTGATCCCCAGTCATTTACACTGACCCCAATCACACTGATCCCCAATTATTCACACTGACCCTTATCACTCACACTGACCCCCAATCACTCACACTGACCTCCAATCACTCACACTGACCCCCCATTACTCACAGTGACCCCCAGTCACTCACACCAATCCCCAATCACTCACTGTGATTCCCAACCACTCGCACTGACCCCCCATCATTAATACTGTCTCCCTGAATCATTCACATTCTTTTCCTCAAACATTCACACTCCCTTCCTCAATCATTCACACTGACCTTAATCACACACACTGATCCCCTAATTTCTCATGTTTACCCTCCATCACTCATGCTAATGCACTCCAAACAGTCATACTAGCTGTCTCCATCATTCACATTGACTCCCCATTCACTAAAACTGAATCTTCCAATCACTCACACTGACCCCATAACTACTCACAATCACTCAATTTGACCCACCATCACTGTACTGACACCCAATCACTCACATTGACCAGTAATTATGAATATAAACATACTAAACAGAAGCAGAAGTAGACCATTTGCCCCTGGAGCCTACTCTGTCATTCAATAAGATGGTAGCAGATCTGTGTGTTTTGAATTCCATGTTCCCATCTACCCCAGTAATCTTTGCTTCCCTGCCTAACAGAAATCTATCTAACTCCACCGTAAAAATATTTAATGACTTCATCTCCATTGCCTTCTGAGGCAGTGGGTTTCAAAGTTGCACAACCATCTCAGAGAAAAACATTCTCTTCATCTCTATTCTGAAAGGGCAACTCCTAAGCTAAAACAGTGGCCCTAATTCTGGACTCCCCCACAGGAGGAAACATCCTGTCCACATCCACTTTGTCAGCGAACTTGTACATGTCAATCAAATAACCTTCATTGTTCTAAACACAAGTGGAAACAGGCCCAACCTGTCCAACCTATCCTCTTAAGGCAACCCACTCATTTTAGTAGCAATCTAGTAACTTCCTCTGACCATCTCCAATGCATTTACATCCTTTCTTAAATAAGGAGACAAAACTGCGCACAGTATCTGAGATATGGTCTCATTCAATACCCTGTATAGCTAAAGTATAACATCTTTTATGTTCACTTCCTCTTGTAATAAGAATTAGCATTCAGTTAGCCTTCTTAATTACATGCTATACCTATATACTAATCTTTTGTGATTTGCACTAGAATACCTAAATCCTTCTTCACCTTGGAATTCTTCTTCTGTTTATGGAATACTCTGCTTTTTCATTCTTCCTTCCAAAGTGAACAACTTCACATTTTCCCACAGTATACACTACCTAGAGATAGTGTATTAGCATGTTTAGAGGATTGGCTAACTAATAGAAGTCAGAGAATTGGGATGAAGGAGGCATTTTCAGGGAACCTGTAACCAACTTTCCCTTTAACTTGCACGTGCAGCCTCTCCAATGTTATGTGGATGGCAATCAGCATCAACATGCCAATCACGGCATTGATTTCCAGTTCTGGAATGCCACTGCTGCACGTGGTCTCAGAGGCCCGTGCAGCTGATAAGAAAATTAGAGGGAATGCTGCTTGTGACTAAGATCAGTGCTGGGACCACAATTATTTTCTGTATATATTAATGACTTGGATAAGGAAAGTGGTAGGATATCGCAAAGTTTGCAGCTGACACAAATATAGGAGGAAATACAAATGGTGAGGATGGCAAAAAGAGTCAAGTGAAATATAGAGAGGTTTTCTTCGTGGGCAAAAGCTTGGCAGAGGGAATATGCACTTTGATTGGAAGAGTAGAAGAGGTGATTTCTTTTTTAATTGGAGAAAGAGTGCAAAAACCTATAGAATATAGAGATTTGGAAGTCTTTGTCCAGGAGTCACAAAAAGCTAGCATCCAGATTAAGTGGTAGCAAATGGAATGCTGGCATTTATTTTAGAGGGATCAGAATATAAAGGTAGCGAGGTTTTGCTAAAACTATACAAGCCAGTAGTCAGACCACAGCTGGAATACTGTGAAAAATTATGTGCCCCTAAGCTAAAGTAAGATATGCTGGCATTGGAGGTAGTCTGGAGAACATTCATTCGGCTTGATTCCAAGTGCAGAGGGACTGCCTTATCAGGAGAGGTCAAATAGATTCTTTGAAATCACAGAAGTGTTATGGCGCAGAAGGAGACCTTTCAGTCCATAATGTGTGCACCAGCTGTCCAAATTACCATTTTGATTCACTGCCATTCTTCTATGTTTTCCGGTATCCTTGCATATTGCTCCTATTCAAATGAGTCAATATTCTTGTCTCAACCAACATCAACAATTTAGGAATATAGAAATAGGAATATAAGAAATGACTCATGGAATAATAAACAGCTTCCTTCATCACTCCGTACAATAAGGATACAATTTATTACTTGATTCACCTTGATGTGATTTATCAAGATTGGGCCTGCACTTATTGGAATAAAGAAGAATGAGAGGTGACCTTATTGAAGCACACAGGATTTTTAGAAGATTTGACTGGTTTGATGTGGAGAGGTTGTTTTCCCTTGCAAATGAGTTTAGGACCTGAGGGTGTAATCTCAGAATAAGGGGGTGAACATGTAAGACAGAGAAGAAGAAGAAGTTCTTCTCTGAGAGGGTTGTGAATCTGTGGAATTCATTTTACCAGAGAGAGTTATTGAGGCTGGGTTATTAGCATAATCAAGACTGAGAAAGATTTTTAATCAGTCAGGAAATCAAGGGTAATAGGGAAAAGGCAGGAAAGTGGAGTTGAGGAGTATCAGATCAGTCATCATCTCACTGAATGGCCTGAATAGCCAATATCTGCTCCTTTTCTTATGGTCTTAAAAAAAAACTATGTTGACTCTTCTTGGTTATCTTGAGATTTTCTAAGTGTGCAGCTATAATCTCTTTGATGATCAGTTCTAACATCTTCCCCAGATGTGAAGCTAACCAGCCTACAATTTTCTTTCTTTCCTGCCTCTCTGTCTTCTTGAATGGAGGGCTTATGTTTGCTACTCTCCAGCGCTGCATTTCCTGAAACTAGGGAGATCTGGAAAATTAAAGCCAATAGATCTACTACATATTGGCTACTTCTTTTAGGACCCTAGGATGAAGTTCATCTGCGCCCAGAGACTAGTCAACCTGCAGCTTTGTCAGTTTGCTTAATGCTGCTTCCCTCCTCATTGTCATTTTGCAAAGTTCTTCTCTCCCTTTTGTCTCCTGAATTACAGCTATTACTGGAAGTTTTTGTACCCTCTATAACAAAAACAGAAACAAAGTGTTTGTTCATTTCGCCACCGTTTCTTTATTACTTACTATGAACGCCCATTATCACTTCCTAGAACAGGGCTCTCAAACTGTGGGTTGCAACTCCTTGTAGGATCAGCTGACAAAATTTATGAGTCATCACGCCCAAGCCTGTGATGGTGACCATGGAGTATAGCAGGACCCAAGAGAGTGATTGCAGAAGTGCTAAGCTTCAGGACTGGATTCATCGACCAAGTACTCTATCAACTGAGATGGTAGGAACTGCAGATGCTGGAGAATCCGAGACAACAAGGTGCAGAGCTGGATGAACACAGCAGGCCAAGCAGCATCATAGGAACAGAAAGGCTGACGTTTCGGGCCTAGACCCTTCATCAGAAATGGGGGAGGGGAAGGGGGTTCTGAAATAAATAGGGAGAGAGTGGGAGGTGGATAGAAGATGGATAGACGAGAGGATAGGTGGAGAGGAAACAAACAGGTCGAAGAGGCGGGGATGGAGCCAGTAAAGGTGAGTGTAGGTGGGGAGTTAGGGAGGGGATAGGTCAGTCCAGGGAGGACAGACAGGTCAAGGGGGCGGGATGAGGTTAGTAGGTAAGAGATGGGGGTGCGGCTTGAGGTGGGAGGAGGGGATAGGTGGGAGGAAGAACAGGTTAGGGAGGTGGGGACGAGCTGGACTGGTTTTGGGATGCGGTAGAGGGAGGGGAGATTTTGAAACTTGTGAAATCCACATTGATACCATTGGGCTGCAGGGTTCCCAAGCGGAATATGAGTTGCTGTTCCTGCAACCTTCAGGTGGCATCATTGTGGCACTGCAGGAGGCCCAGGATGGACATGTCATCTGAGGAATGGGAGGGGGAGTTGAAATGGTTCGCGACTGGGAGATGCAGTTGTTTATTGCGAACCGAGCGTAGGTGTTCTGCAAAGCGGTCCCCGAGCCTCCGCTTGGTTTCCCCGATGTAGAGGAGGCCACAACGGGTACAGCGGATGCAGTATACCACATTGGCAGATGTGCAGGTGAACATTTGCTTGATGTGGAAAGTCTTCTTGGGGCCTGGGATGGGGGTGAGGGAGGAGGTATGGAGGCAGGTGTAGCACTTCCTGCGATTGCAGGGAAAAGTGCCGGGTGTGGTGGGGCTGGAGGGGAGTGTGGAGCGGACAAGGGATTCACGGAGAGAGTGGTTCCTCCGGAAAGCAGATAAGGGTGGGGAGGGAAAGATGTCTTTGGTGGTGGGGTCGGATTGCAGATGGCGGAAGTGTCGGAGGATGATGCGTTGGATCCGGAGGTTGGTGGGGTGGTACGTGAGGATGAGGGGGATTCTTTTTTGGTTCTTATTGCATGGACAGGGTGTGAGGGATGAGTTGCGGGAAATGTGGGAGACACGGTTGAGGGCGTTCTCGACCACTGAGGGCGGGAAGTTACGGTCCTTGATAAACGAGGACAACTGAGATGTACGGGAGTGGAATGCCTCATCCTGGGAGCAGATGCGGTGGAGGCAAAGGAATTGGGAATAGGGGATGGCATTTTTGCAGGAAGGTGGGTGGGAGGAGGAGTATTCTAGGTAGCTGTGGGAGTTGGTGGTCTTGAAATGAATATCGGTTTCTAGGTGGTTGCCCGAGATGGAGACAGAGAGGTCCAGGAAGGAGAGAGAGGTATTAGAGATGGTCCAGGAAAACTTAAGGTTGGGGTGGAAGGTGTAGGTGAAGTGGATGAACTGTTTGAGCTCCTTGTGGGAGCACGAGGCGGCACCAATACTGTCATCAATGTAACGGAGGAAGAGGTGGGGTTTAGGGCCAGTGCAGGTACGGAAGAGGGATTGTTCCACGTAACCTACAAAGAGGCAGACGTAGCTTGGGCCCATGCGGGTACCTATGGCCACCCCCTTTGTCTGTAGGAAGTGGGAGGAATTGAAAGAGAAGTTGTTGAGGGTGAGGATTTCACAAGCTTCAAAATCTCCCCACCCCCTACCGCATCCCAAAACCAGTCCAGTTCATCGCCGCCTCCCTAACCTGTTCTTCCTCCCACCTATCCCCTCCTCCCACCTCAAGCCGCACCCCCATCTCCTACCTACTAACCTCATCCTGCCCCCTTGACCTGTCCGTCCTCCCTGGACTGACTTATCCCCTCCCTAACTCCCCACGTACACTCACCTTTACTGGCTCCATCCCTGCCTCTTCGACCTGTTTGTTTCCTCTCCACCTATCCTCTCCTGTATCCATCTTCTATCCGCCTCCCACTCTCTCCCTATTTATTTCAGAACCCCCTTCCCCTCCCCCATTTCTGATGAAGGGTCTAGGCCCGAAACGTCAGCCTTTCTGCTCCTATGATGCTGCTTGGCCTGCTGTGTTCATCCAGCTCTGCACCTTGTTGTCTCGGACTCTATCAACTGAGTTGGTCAGTACCTAAAATAGACAATCTGGTGCAGACCATTTCCATTGATAGGTAATCATCCAATGATTGCTGTTATTCTGAATAATACCAATCATTGGCTCATTAGGATGCACTGCAATCAGTGATTATTTCTTGCCATCCTCATGTTCTGCAAAAGTCTGATAGAGAGTTCTGGAGCCTGCTGTACCCAGTGATTTTAATGTAGCTGCAATGGCTGTTTCAAACCCTGCTTCTCAACCCCATTAATGTCTGCTTCTAGGTGGTTCCTTCCCTCTGCAATATCCAGGGTCCACTCCCCAATGCACTGCAAATAGACTTTTCTCCCTGCTTTTGATGTCTAAGATCCAAATTCCAAAGCAGCCTGGCTACAAATGGCTCTGTGCCTCTGCAAGTGTGAGTGAGAGTAAGTGAGCATGCATGACAGAATGAGAAAGTGTGAGAGTGAGTGAGCATGAGTGACAGGATATAGTGAGTCAAAGTGGGAAAGAGTGAATTAGTGTGTGTGAGAGAGAACAAGTGTAAATGAGTATCAGTGGTAGAGAGTGAGTGAGTATGAGAGTAAATGAATATGTGTGAGTGAGTAAGCAAGTATGTGTGAAGGAGTAAGAGTGTCTGAGTATGCATGACAGAGGGAGCGACTGAATGAATGTGAGAATGCGAGGAAGTGTGAATGAGTGTGTGACAGAGAATAAATAACTGAGTATGTTTTATATGACATTAACACCAGCTCAATGCTGAACTTCCCTCATCCTTGCTCTCACAACTTCAGCTTGGGTTCCAGACAACTTTCAATCCACTAATGCAGTCACAGGGGAGTAAAGTTTAGGAAGCACTGCTCCAGAAAACCAACTTTACTTACGCTTTTCCTACCTGTAGAAACTCTTGCTATTTGTTCTTACATTACTAGCTAGCTTTCTCTCATATGCTAATATCCACTGAATGCTCTTCTGGTCATTCTCTGCCTATGTTTATATTCTCTGCAGTCATCTGATCTCCAAATTATGTGGAAAAAATTCTGGAATTAAGAGTCTACTCATGACAATTAAGCTACTGTTGATTGTTACAAAAACGCATCTGGTTCACTGATGTCCTTAACTAGTCTGGCTTTTATGTGACTCCAGACTCAGTAATATGCTTACTCTTAACTACTTCTGAAATGGCCCAGCAAGCCATTCTTTTGTATAAAACCACTAAAAAGTCCCAAAGGAATGAAATTATTATTGACCTCAGCAAACGCTGCCTATTTTTATACTCTGTTCCCTTTGAAGTAAAGACCACTATTGCGTCTGCCTTTTCTATTTCCTGCTGAACGCTGTATGCTAATTTTGTGTGATTGATACATGAGGATACCCTAAATCTCTTTGTGCTGCAGCTTTCAATGTGTCTCTCTATTTAAACAGTATTCAGATCCCCTACTCTTCCGATCAACGTGTCAGCCTGGGTGAAGGTACAATATAGGACTACTAGCATACCAAACAGCAAAAACAGCAATTGATAGACAGAGCTAAGTACTTCCACAACCAATGGATCAGATCTAAGCTCAGCAGTCCTGATACACCCAGTTGTGAATGGTGGTGGGCAATTAAACAAATATTTCCATCCTCAATGATGGTTCAGACCATCATATCAATACAAAAGACAAGGTATTGTCTTTGTATCCATTTTAAGCCAAATGTGCCAAGTGGAACTTGTGCTGCAATCAGTTCAATAGTTAACCAGGAGTTCAGAGTTCAATGTAGAAAACTGACAGGTGATGCATTTTGCTGAAAACAACATTGGAACACAATATAAGATAGGAAATGCAATTGTAAAGGGAGTACAGGAGCGAAGGGACCAATATGTATTTGTGCACAAATCATTGAAAGTGGCAGAACAAATGAAGAGAATGTAAATAAAGCATGAAGTGTTCTAAGCTTTACTCATAGGGGCATAGAATACAAGAGCATGGAGATGATGTTGAACTTGTAAAGACACTTGTTAGACCTCACTCAGTGTTATGTACAGTTCTGGGCGCTGCACTATGCAAAAGATGGGACTGCATTGGAGACAGCGCAGACGCAGGGTTTACAAAAATGGTGCCAGGAATGAGAAAATTCAGTTATGAGGATAGAGTCATAGAGATAAACAGCACGGAAACAGACTGTTTGGTCCGACTTGCCCATGCCAACCAGATATCCTAATTAATCTAATCCCATTTGCCAGCATTTGGCCCATATCCCTCTAAACTCTTCCTATTTATAAACCCATTCAGATGCCTTTTAAATGTTGTAATTGTACCAGCCTCCATCACCTCCTCTGGCAGCTCATTCTATACATGCACCACGTTCTGTGTGAAAAAGTTCAGCAAGATGGCGACAGGGTAAGTCGCTCCATTCAGAGCTCCACTTTGCTCACCAGTTCTCTTTCTCCTTCTTCCTTCATCCTTTTTGACTCCCTTCTCTCTCCCTCTGTAGTAATTCTATTCCCCCTCCCCACACCTTTTTTGGTTGGTAAAAATTTTTTTCATTTCATTTATCTATTATTTGATATTACAGTAGGACGAAGCTAAGCTTAAGAGTAAAAATGGCAGGAGATCCCAGACCCGTATTATGCTCCTCTTGCTCATTGTGGGAGCTCAGGGATGCGGCTGATGTTCCTGACTCCTACACATGCAGGAAGTGTGTCCAGCTGCAGCTCTTGTTAGACCGCATGACGGCTCTGGAGCTGCGGATGGACTACTTTGGAGCATCCGCGATGCTGAGGAAGTCATGGATAGCACGTTTAGCAAATTGGTCACAGCGCAAATTAGGATTGCTGAGGGAGAAAGGGAATG
>NW_025967943.1:0-25000 GCF_021869965.1 Rhincodon typus
CAATACATGAGGAGGTTAAGGGCCTGAATTAAAGATAAGGAGGAAGCAACCACAGAGACAGTTTATGTACAGGCACCCAATGTCCAGCGTACTCCAGACTGGTATCCCATTGTGCAGGGATTAGTTAAAAGCACAAGGTAAAGCATGATGGCAGCTAGGGACAACCTTGAGATCTGAAGTTCACACAGAGTCCAAGGGACAGAGCTTAAAAGGGACGACTCCAAAGGTAGGACATGAGCTCAAAAAACTTTGAAGTTGGAGCTGACAAAAAAAGGGACAACTCCAAGTGTAGGCCAATACCTTAGAAGACTAATTACAGGGCGACAGAACAGGAAGACTTTGAAGCACATGAAAACGAACTTCAGAAGATTTCAAAGCCCAGCTGCAAAACAGCAATAACCTGGAAAGGGAAATATACTTCGAACAGTAAGAAGGAAAACTCCATGTACTCACCCTGGCCAGTTAGATGTGATACTTCACAGCAATGGCAACTGTGGTAGAGATCTTGCCATTGCCACAACCATTTGTTAACACTAAAAGCCCACAGCGTGGCCAGAGTGCGAGACCTGGAAATTTCTGTCTCTGTGCTATAGAATGGCTTCACACTTACATGTGAGGAAGAAACACTATCAAGTCAGTTTGTTTTTATGTGCTGTAGATCCAACAGTTGATGATTTTCCAGTAAGCCAAAGCAAGGAAGAAAATACTATGTAGTATAATGCATTTATTAAAGCATTTGACAGGTGCTTTAAATCAAAAAAACATTTAGCCATGGAATGGACATCATTTGCTCGATGATCTCAATATATCAGAGAATCAATAGAAAACTTTTTAATGGATTTATATTGTCTAGCAAAATGTTTTAGGTATGGAGCATTAAAGGATAAATTAATTTATGGACATATACTTATTGCTGTTAGTGATTGAGAAGTCTTCAAACTCACTTCAATCCAAGGTGGATTTGACATTGGAGCACACAATCCAATTCATTGAATGGACAGAAATAAGGGCCGAAAATTCATCAGCCCTTTAAGGATACTACAGAGATTCTTCTGACAGGTTAGAGAGATAGGCACCAATATGACCTTATCACCCTCCCAACAGCACACCAAAGCATCTTAGATCAGGAATCAGCTTCATCAACCGTGTTTGGTTATATTAGATATGGCTGTCATCAGCGTCTCAGACACAATAAATATCCCAGCAGGATCAGTGCTGTAAATGTGAGCAGCAGCTGGGTCACTTTAGAAAATACTGTAAGTTAAGAGGACCTTTACCATCTCAAAAAAAAGCAACCTGCAACAGGGAAGTTTCTATTGATGTGGAAATTATGCAACAAGGAAATGGTTCAAGAAGTTAAAAGTATGGAACAAAAGATGAACGTTCCGTGCTGAGGCCAAAGGAGGTCAAAACAGATTCTGGTCCATTAACTTGAAGATACCAGGCTTTGAAACAGAATTTAAGCTTGACACAGGAGCACCTCTTCCAGTACTGGCAGACAGCTTAACTTGTTTGAAGTCTGAACAGTCAGACCAGCAACCATAAAACTCCCAGGTTCAGGAACACGACCTTAGCTGTCTGGCCAAATCACCACCAAATATGGTCAACGAGGACAAAATAGCAATGAAATAATATATGTACTGAAGAATTAGAATACCTTATTGTTAAGCAGAAATGTTTGTACTCACTTAGATCTTTTACAGAGAGTGGATATAATACTTCAGATAATTTCAGCGAGAACTTCCGAAGATATTCAAAGTTTTAAGTATATTGAAACAGGAATATCACATCACTCTGCAAGCAGATAGTAAACCTAGCTGCTTGCACGCTGCCAGAAAAATTCCTCATCCATTGATGAAAAAAGTAAAACCTCAGTTGGACAGCATGATTGAAAGAAGAGTCATATCACCCATTCCAGAACTGCCATAATGATGCACAGGCCTAGGAATTGTTCTCAAATTGGTTGGAGAACTAAGATTATCTGTGGATCTCTTGCAGTCAAGCAAAACAGGAGGAAAATATCTTGTATTTCATCTATCAATGATAGTTTAGCAAAATTGACAAAAAAATAAGTTTTTACAAAACTAAATTCCAATAGTGCGTTCTGGAAGATACTCTTCAACTAAGAATTCGGTTGCTGACTACATTTTTGAAATCATTCAGACAGTATTTTTTGCTTAAACTATCTACAATTTGGCATCTCTTCTGTGCCAGGGATTTTCCAAACAGCAAAGCAAAGCAGGAACATGACCATGTTATGGATGTGTTAAAGGAACTGCAGAATACAAGCCTTGCATTAAATGAGAAATACTAATTATTGAGAATGACAGTTACATTTCTTGGACATAATATCCAAGAACAATGACAGAGAATGATGTGGAAGTGCTAATGTTGGACTGAGGTTTTTTTTTCTTTATTCGTTAATGGGATGAGGACATCTCTGGCTAGTCAGCATTTATTGTCCATCCTAATTGCCCAATGGGCTGTTTCAGAGTCAACCACATTGCTATGGGTCTAGAGTCACATGTAGGCCAGACCAGATAGGAGTGGCAGTTTCCTTCCCTAAAGGACATTAATGAACCAGGTGGGTTTTTCCCTGACAATTGGCAATGGATTCATGGTCATTCTTAGATTCTTAATTCCAGGTATTTTTATTGAATTCAAATTCCACCACCTGCTGTGGCAGGATTCGAACCCAGGTCCCCAGAATGTCATCCAGGTCTCTGCATTAACAGTCCAGTGATAACACCACTAGGCTGTTGCCTATTGTTGTTGTCCAATACGTTTATTTGAAATCACAAGCTTTTGAAGCACTGCTCCTTTGTCAGGTAAAGTGAACGCAAGCATACAGGCACAGAATTTATAGGCAAAGAGATCAAAAGATAGTACAAATAGTGTGAGTGGACTGTTGACAGGCTGAATAAAAAGTCTCTGCAGGTGATGGAAAGTGTTAAACGGTGTGAGTAAAGTGTCAACAGCTCAATAGCTAGTGAAGGGATCACCTATAATCCAATTAATTGAGGCACTGAGATAATTACACAAAATTAAAAATAAGATAGTGCTGGAGACAAACCAAATGGCTGGAATAACATAATAGGTATTAGAGTTGCATGCTGAGAGTCTACCCAAAGTAACATGCAATCCAAATTGGTACAAACTAATTAAGGTAGAGAGATCATAATAAGTTATCAAGGTGATGGTGTCAAAATAGGACAATAAGGAAGATTTTACAAATACAGAAGTGTGGTAAGGTTACATGTAATGCAACATGAAACCAAGATCATGATTGAGGCCATTTTCATGGGTATAGAACTTGGCTATCAGTCACTGCTCGGCGATTCTGCGTTGTTGTGTATCTTGAAGGCCGCTTGGAGGACGCTTACCCGAAGCTCGGAGACTGAATTTCCTTAACCGCTGAAATGTGCCCCGACTGGGAGGGAACATTCCTGTCTGGTGATTGTTGCACAGTGTCTATTAATCCATTGTCATAACGTCTGCATGGTCTTGTCAATATACCATGCCTTGGGTCATCTTTACCTGCAGCGTATGAAGTAGACAACATTGGCTGAGTCACATGAGTGTACATAGTGGGTGGTGTCCCCATATGTGATGGTAGCATTCATGTCCATTGGGGTGCAAATTCGGTCCCCATGGCTGTTCTGTGTACCTGAATGAAGATATAGTATCTGGATGTTGTTAAACGCAAAGATATTGTGGTCGAGGATGAAGCAAATAAGTGTAGAATGGTTTCTGGAAATTGGCAGTTGTTGGTGTTGAGTACTGAGGCTGTTGCAGTTGTGCTCAACAATTGCCAAACAAGGATGTTCCCTCCCAGTAAGGGAATACTTCAGTGGTCAAGGTCATTCAGCCTCCAATCTTCGGGTAAACGTCCTCTAAGGCGCACAACAACGCAGAATTGCTGAGCAAAAACTGATTGCCAAGTTCCGTACCCGTGAAGACGGCCTCAATCATGATCTTGGGTTCATGTCGTGCTACATGTGACCCTACCATACTGTCCTGTATTTGTAAAATCTTCCTTACTGTCCTGCTTTGACACCGTCACCTCGACAACTTATTATGATTCCTCTACTTCAATTGGTCTGTACCATTTTGGATTGCTTGTTACTTTGGGTAGACCTTTGGTTTGCGACTCTTATACCTCTCATGTTATTCCAGTCATTTGGTTTGTCTCCAGCACCATCTTACTTTTAATTTTTTGTGATTATCTCAGTGCCTCAATTAATTGGATTAAAAAAATGCTTGCTATTCAGCTGTTGACACTTTACCCACTATATTCAACACTTTTGATCACCTGCAGAGACTTTTTATTCAGCCTGTCAACACTCCACTCACACCATTTGTACTACCTTTTGATCTCTCTATTTGTGCCTGTGTCCTTCCCTTTACTTCACCTGATAAAGGAGCAGTGCTTTGAAAGCTTGTGATTTCAAATGACAAAGAAGGCACAGTCAAGAATGATCATGTGAAGACAGAGGTCTTAGACGCTACATTAGAGAGCTATATTTGATAAATTACTTTGTCCAAACATAAATAAAGGAATGTTACAACACATAAAGAGTTGAAAAGTCTTACTTAGTGATAGGTAGAGAGAAGCCTCAGGGACAGTATTATGTGCAAGCAGCCACAGTCTGAGATACTCCAGATTGGTGTCCAATTTGCAGTTAGCAGTATTGACTTAAAGTACAAGATAAAAAAAAATTACTCTTCTATTTTACAACAAGCCTTCTTTCAAACACGGCAAGTGACTGCCATCCACAATGCATTAGTGCTTTGCTCATGAGAAGAAGACTGTTATAGTCATACCCACAGCCAATGCCCCAGACTGTAGACCCCACCCCTGTGACAGCCACTTTCATGGTAAGGACTGTAGTCTATGAGCCTGCCCTCAGCAACTGACTCTGCACCCCATGAAATAATCACCTCTGTCTAAACCAATTGTTAGACATTTCTTTCAAAAAACATACTTGAACACGGCTTTGAGGAAGCAGTGTGAATCACAAAGGCATAAACATGATCTGGGTGGAAATGTAAGGAATAGGTTAAGAAGGCTGCTCAGAACACCGCTGTAATACTGCTCTTAATTTCTCTTTATATTACATTATCACTTGTGAAGTTTAACTGTAAAGCTTCAGTCAATTGAAAATGCCACTTTATGGGTTATTTAAGGAAATCTCAATGGATCTAACTTTAACAAAGTGCATACAACAGAGAATATTAATCAGTTGATAAATGCAGGAAAACCAGTTTGTTCTGCGAGGAATCTCACCCAAATGTGTGTCATTCGTTTTAATTGGTGTTTCTACAGAAGTCTAACATTGACTGGTATAGAATGGTATTGAAACAAGAACAGGCTTATAACAGAAGTTTCATTTGGTGGAGTATGAATGTATATGAGATGTGAAACTATTGATAAGATAAAGAAAGAGAGTTGAATGAGAAAGAGCTTCTAGGTGCAGAAGATTGATTTTATTGATAAAGATAAAACAATTAATTTATCTTTATTCGGAGTCATATTCAAGTTTTGTATCATTGTGCACTTCTGAATTACGTGCATTGTCATGTGAAGGGAGTAAGTGAACTATCTTTAAAAAAAGCTATGAAAAAGCAACTGAAGATGCAGTCAGCATTGGTAGCACAATTAAAATGGCCAGAATTAGATAATCACAATGTTTTTTATTCATTAATGGGATGAGGGCGTCTCTGGCTGGGCAAGATTTATTGCCCATCCATAATTGCCCAAATGGCAGTTTCGAGTCAAACACATTGCTGTGGATCTGGAGTCGCATGTAGTCCAGACCAGTTAAGGATGGCAGTTTCCTTCCCTCAAGGACATTAGTGACCCAGATGAGCCTTTCTGATAATCGACAATAGGTTCATGGTCATCATTAGATTCTTACTTCTAGGTATTTTACTGAATTCAAATTCCACCATCTGCCATGACGGGATTCAAACCCGGGTCCCCAGAATGTTATCAGGGTCACTGGATTAACAGTCCAGCAGTAACACTACTGGGCCATCACCTCCCCCAGTTATAGCAGTGCAGGAGGAGGCCATTTGGTCTATCGTGTCTGCACCCCAGCTCTATTTTCACATCCAATATCTAGTGCCAATCTTCTTCCTTTTCCCAATATCCCTGAACACCACTACTATCCACAAAATCATCTAATCCCCTCTTGAATGTCTCAACTGAACCTACCTCCCCCACATTTGGAGGCAGTGCATTTTACACTCTAACAACGCACAGTGTAGTAAAGCTTTTTATCACACTACTTTTGCTTTGTTTACTTATCACTTTAAACCTATTCCCTCTCATTCTTGTTTGTTTCACAAAACTGAAATAGGCTCACCCTGACTACTCTGTCCAGTCCACTTGAAAACCTTAGACAGATCTTCTGTTAGTCTTCTTCTCTCCAGGGAGAGCAGTCCCTTTCTATTCAATCTATTCTAATAACTAAAGTTTCTCATATTTTGAACCATTCTAATAAATTGTTTCGACATTCTCTCCAATGTGTTCACATCTTTTCTATAAGGGGAGGCGACGGCCTAGTGGTATTATTGCTGGACTGTTAATCCAGAGACCCAGATAACGTTCTGGAGACCCGGCTTCAAACCCCGCCAAGGCAGATGGTGGAATTTGAATTCGATAAAATATCTGGAATTAAGAATCTAACAATGACCATGAATCCATCGTTGATTGTCGGAAAAACCCATCTGGTTTGCTAATCCCCTTTATGGAAGAAAACTGCCATCCTTACCTGGTCTATCCTACATGTGACTCCAGACTGACTCTGAATTACCCTCTGGGCAATTAGGAATGGGCAATAAATGCTGTCTAGCCAGTGACATCCTCATCCTGTTAATGAATAAAGGAAAAAAAAAGTGATGCCTCAGAGGGTTATGGGTCTGGATTGTGAGGAGTGAAGACATAGAGAAAGCTGAAAACAAGGATGAGAATTTTAACATCAAGATGTTGCTGAACTGGGAGCCAAGGTAGATCAATGATTGAAGGGTGGTAAGGGAATCGAAGTGTTTTTTCTATTCATTCATGGCTGTACTAGTATTTATTTCCAATGCTACTTTGCCAGTGAGGAGGTGGTGTGAACTGCATTCTTGAACTGCTGTAGTCCATTTGGCATAGGTACACCCATAATGCCATTGGGAATAGAGTTCCAGGATGTTGACACAGTGACAGTGAAGCAACAGCAATACAGTTCCAAGTCAGGATGGTGAGTGGCATGGAGGGGAATTTGCAGGTTGTGGTGTCCTCAAGTATCTGAAGCCCTTGTCGTTCTAGGTGGTAGAAGTCAGGATTTAGTGGATGCTGTCTAAGGACCTTTAATGAATTTATGCATAGCATCTTTTAAATGGTTGACACTGCTGATACTATGTGTAAATGGTGGAGGAAGTGATTTTTTGTAGGTGTAACGCTAAACAAGGGAAGGCAATGGCCTAGTGGTATTATAGCTGGACTGTTAATCCAGACACCCAGATAATGTTCTGGAGACCTGGGTTCAAATCTGACCACGGCAGATGGTGGAATTTGAATTCAATAAAAATATCTGGAATTAAGAATCTAATGATGACTGTGAATCCATTATCGATTGTTGGAAAAACCCATCCGGTTCATTAATGTCCTTTAGGGAAGGAAACTGACATCCTTACCTGGTCTGGCCTGTATGTGACTCCAGATCTACAGCAATGTGGTTGAATCTTAACTGCCCTCTGGGCTGTTAGGGATGGACAATAAATGCTGCCTGGCCAGCGACGCCCTCATCCCGTTAATGAATAAAAGAATTTAAAAAAATAAGCAAGCTGCTTTGTGCTGGATGACAGCATGCTTCTTGAGTGCTTTTGGAGCTGCATGCATCCAGGCAAGAGGGAAGAATTCTATCACGTTCCATCTGGTGCCTTGTAAATGGTAGACAGGCTTTGAGGAGACAGGAGATGAATTTCTCTCTGCAAGATTCCCAGCTTCTGACCTACTATATAGCCATATATATAAAGGTAACCTCCAAGATGTTGATAGTGGGCCTTGGTGTGGGTTAAATCATGGACAACAGAGTTTTGAATGATCTCAAGTTGATAGAAGGTGAAACGTGGGAGGCCATCAAATAGTCTTAACGCCAAATTTCTGACATGCTCTCTTACTTCCTCTTGGACCACAGCCTGAATTTTCGCTTCTGAGTGGGAACACAGAGACTGGACAATTCCCAGCTTTGAAAGCCTAACCTGGGAAAAATGCCCTGATAGGTCAGCTTTTAGTTTGGGGTAGAAGGTGAAAATGGGATTTGTGATGGACATCCCCAGAAATAACTTGGAGGCTGTCACATGCAAGGACAAGCTGAGCAGAAGGCCTCCTTTTTGCTCCAGAATGTTTTCAAAGGTATGAAGAGAAAGCTAAAACAATAAACAGTATACCATTCCTGACTTCTCAGAAACTCCCCCTTAACTCCAACTGATATCCTATACCAACAATACCATAGCATCCAACTTCAAGTTTCTTAACCCTACAAGCCTTCTTCTATCTCTTTTACAATATCCACAAAGGTGGCTGCCAGGTCGATCCATTATTTCAGCCAATTCTGTTCTCAAGCTGACCTTTCCTGTCACAATTCCATATTTCTTCCTTGTCCAGGGTATGCACTACCTATGACTACAATTCTGCCCATGCCCTCCAGCACCAACAGTTTCCGAATTCCTAGCCATTACCATCTGTTTCTCACCGTGGATGCCCAGTTCCTCTAAATTTCTATCATTTATGAGTTGCGGCCTAACAACCACCACACTTCCCTGCCTAGCTGAACGCGTTCTTACATTCAACAAATTCCTCAGAATAAAAGTTCTTGTCTTACTAAGGACCCCTCCAAGATGTCTTTTTCTTAAAAATTGGTAACTGTGTCAATGCTGTTTCTTGCTTTCACCTCTACAGGCAAATTTCATTAACAATTGCTTCCAATTCTTCCCGTTTCCTTACCTTCATATGATTTTTCTGATTTTTTTTTTGCTTCCTCAACTCTTCTGTTTCCATTTCTGAGGAAAGGCTATCTACCAACTTGCACATCTACTTTGATTACACTTCCTCATATTCTGCTTCCTTTGCTTTCCATTCTGCCAGTTTTTTTGTCTGCATTGAATCTCTGCTAATGGTGACCTGGTTGTGGTAGGCCCAGAGTGGGGGCCCTTGCCAGTGCTGGTGAGGTGGCGGTGGCAGCAGAGCTGGGGTCTGCTGGGGCATCAGCGTCATGGTTCCTGTTCCCGGATCGGAGACTCCTTGAGGACCGGAACACCTTGCAGAGATCATTCAGAGACCTGAAGCTATGTTTGAGACCCAATTTGACCAGAAGGTGAACTCTACTCAAGTAATTTCTTTTTATTCTTTATGTAACTCAAAATGGCACTGGATTGTGGCGACAAAACACTTCTCACTGTATCTTTCTAGATATATGTGACAATAAAATCATTTGGTCCCATCTTCCATACCATCTTCATTTGTTCCTCAATCCAGGAATCCCTTCCACCATGATTGGCAAGTCCCTTTACCATGTTTGTCCCATTTCTCATAGTTTTGCTTCTAACTTTTCAGCTTCCTGACATAAGAAGGATAGGTTTCACCCTGTCCTCAGCTTCTAACCCATGAGCTGCCACATTCACTGCATAATCCTCTACCATTTCTGCTTCTTCTGGCATGATAATTCCAAAAACAATCTCTAAGCATCCTTGTGACCTGACATTCCCACCCCATTTTGCAACACCTCCCCAAGCGGGGAAGCGAGATAAAACACCTTTTGTTTTACCACATCCCTTCCCACCATCACCAAACACTCCCTGACCAAATAGAGATTTAGTGATGGTATTGCAACCATCTCTGTTCAGTATGCAATTATGCTATTGCTAAGAATCATAGAATCCCTCCAGTGTGGAAACAGGCCATTTGGCCCAACAAGTCCACACCGCTCCTCCAAAGAGCATCCCACTCTGACTCATTCCCCTACCCCTGCATTTCCCATGTCTAACTCAACTAACCTAAACATCCCTGGACACTACAGGCAATTTAGCATGTCCAATCCACCTAGTCTGCACATCTTTGGACAGTGGGAGGAACATGGTAAAACCTGAAACATTCACTTTCAACAGGTACTGCTTAACATGCTGAATATTTGCAGGATTTTTTGGTTTATTTGATGAAATAACTCACTTGACCTCATCATTGAACTGCATCTCTCCCTGTTTTAACAATATTTACTATCCAACAGCTTGCATTTCACAAAATCACCAATACTGAGAGAAATATATATTATTTCAGAAACATAAAACATGTATAGTTATCAGAATTATAGGAACTTAATGAGACAGGAGATAGAATAATGGAGAATAAGGACATGACATGTTAAACAAAGATTTTGCAACAGTCTTCACACTTGAAGCTGCAAAGGATATGTTGGAAACCAAAGGCCTAATGAAAGTGAGAAACTCAAATTAATATTACAGAATATAATAGAAATGACATAACTAATAATCAACAAATCCCCAGACTAGGTGGCCTACATTCTAGAATTTTGAAAGAGGTGACTCCAGAGATAGTGTATGCTCCAGAGATAGTTTTGATCTTTCAGAGTTCCCTAGAATTTATCTGTAACCACTACATTAGATAATAGAAATCTTTATATGTCAATCAAAATGCAGTTTGGTTTTCAGAAGGTATTTGTTAAGGTGCTATCCAGGAAGTTGTTGGGTGAGATTAGAGCACATGAAATTGGAGGCATTCCATTAGCAAGGATTGGACAGAAAACAAATTTTCAGAATAAATGGGTCATTTTTGGGATTGCAAGGTGCAACTAATGGAATGCCATAAGGCCGAGTAGGTATCAATCATTTAGAAGAGGAGACTGGGCCCCTCTTGTGGGAGTGTTCAAATCCCACTTGCTTCAGAGGTGTGTAATAACATCTCTGAACAGGTTGATTAGAAAATTAGGTTAAATTTAAAAAAAGATGAGGAGAGACTGAATGGAATCAATCCAAGTATACTTACAATAGAAAGCTAGATTGGGAAGTAAGGTGTAAGGATATGGACAGATTAGGTGATGAGCAAAGCCGAAGAATTGAGATATGATATCAGAGAGTGAGAAATGATCCACTTTTGTACAAAGAATGGAAAAGCAGCATATTTTTTCAAAGATGAGATACTAGCAAACATTGGCATTGATAAAATTTCAGGAGCCAATCTACATGACATCTACCGAAAGGCAAAATGCAAGTAGAGGCAACAAATTAGGAAGGTAAATTGTGTGTCGGCCTTTATCCCTTATTTCAAGATAGTTGCAACGTAAGGGTAAGGAAGTCTTCCTGCAATTATATAGGGCTTTAATGAGACCATACACAGAGAACTGCTTTTAGTATTAGGCTTCATACCTTAGTGATTGTGCTCAAAAGTTCACTAGATTGATTCCTGGGATGAGATGGCAGACCAATGAAGAGAAAGTACATAGAATTAGGTTATGTTCTAGAGATTAGAAGAATACGAAGCGGTCTAATTGAAATGTATGAAATTTGTAAAGAGTTTGACCAGGAAGATGTTGAGTGTCTGTTTCCCCTGCCTGGACAGTCTAGAATCTGGACCCATAATCTCTCTACAAGAGTTTAACCGTTTAGGACTGAGATGAGGAGAAATTTCTTAACTGACAGCATTGTGTTAATTTTGAACTCCCTACAACAGATAGCTGTGGATGTTCAATTGATGAGTATATTTTTGGGCAATAAGGGAATACAAGGATCTGGGGCTCAAATGGGAAAGTGGAGGTGATATTCAAATTCAGCCATGATCATAATAAATATCAGATCAGGCTCGAGAGCATAGGTACTCCTCCTATTTCTTTTATCTTTCATACTGATGAATCAGTTTTTAATGTTGATGTAGTTATAAAATAAGTAATCGTGGCATTAGGTAGAAGGGAATATTACACAAGCCGATAGGAAAGTTAGGTGGTCACATAATCATATTTTGCTGCCACAGCAAGATTTTAAAAATATGGATCAGAAAACAGGAGAATGTTAAGAATTAGGCAGCAATATTAGAAAATCAAATACAGCATTAAGGAAGAAGGAACAAACTAGAGTCAATAATTAGTTCCCTAGCTACCATTGCTCTCCAGTATGAGCACATTACCAACAATAAAATGTTACTGCCTAGATAAGACCATCCCCTCTCTTGAACTACTCTTCAACCCGACTCTCAATAACAAATTGACAATGTTGTTTTAAAAACAGTCCCACCCAAGCACAGCTGAAAAATTATTTTCTTTTAAGAAAATATTACACTTCAGTGAACTGCTTATAATTAATTTAATAACATTCACTTCTCTTGTTTTGTTCATAGATTTTGATCAATCGTATTCTATTTGACATTGCTGTCAAACTCAAAGCTTCATTACCTGTTATCTACAGATAGATTTCACAGTGGCTATCTATGGAACTCAAAACAACTAATTGAATTGAGATATGAGATAAGACCTGAGAATAACTCAATGCCACATTTCATCCACACAATGAACAAACTCCCATGGCTATTAAACTTATAGACCCAATATTATAAAGATCTTAATCTAATGATTGATGCATTATTCTACTCCATTCTATCATTTTTTGTAGTGATTATAATGAGGTAAGCCATAGAATGTGAGTTCCCTGTTTGGGGTTGTCAATCTGGTCCAATCAGGGAGCCCTGGTTGGCAGATAACAAACAGGAGTATCAGAGGTTCCATTCACTCTGACAGCTGTCTTTGAGGGGTCTGGATAAGTGCTAAAGCTTCTTCACGTATAAATAAAGAGTGATTTGGTAACACGATACTGGCCCCTATGGAGCTATTTCATCTTGCATTTTATATTTCTCAGTGGGTAAAATTTTGCCTAAAAATGCTTCAGATGGTTGAGCAACCTTCTCATTCAATGCAATATCCATTCTTTGCTGTGCTGCCTGTCTATCAACTTTTCAGTATTGGATCCTGGCTTTGTGTTTTACTTGCAAGTTGTATTTTGTATCCACCATGCAATCTTATCAATGTTTAGGGTGGCTTTGCTTATTTAGCAACCTGAAATGTTTAGATGTTAACAAACTGACCGCATGCTTTGACCTTCAGGCTGACACAAATCAGATGAGAAGTGATCAAAAAGGGAGAAAGATGAGTCAATAAACTATTAGATCCCTTTATAACAAAAGCTGAGAGTGAAAGTTGAAAAGCTACAAAGAATTTGAAAATATAAATAAAAGTTTGATTTTTTTCCTTAGATTTGATTTTTTAAGTTTACATAAAATGATGCAAGTTTGATAATATCATTCTCAATGTTATAAGCTTACAAATATGTTAACTTTTTCAGCTAACGGCTTGTTCTAATTCAACAAGTAACAACTTCTGCATTGGCTGAGTGTAAATAGTTCAATGCTATTCCATTTTTAAACTCAGTAAGTTGTTATAATGGTAAGGTTTATAAGATGTTTTGGGACTGTACCTTTAAATTCAGGGTAAATGAAGGAAGTGATGTGATCTGTTTTGCAGGCTAGCTGACAATAAGGCTGTGTGGTTCGATTGCTGCGATCAAAGGAATGTTCGGATTGTTTTACTGAGAAGAAGTTGCAAGATATTTACGCTTGGAGACAATGGCAACAGCAGAGTTTGTAATGAGTTGACTCTGAATTTCCCAAAATCCCAGAAAACTGTTCAGAATACTGTTTTATAAACAGTTACACTTTAAATAGTCAATATTTAAATAGGATGAGATGGAGTTGGCATCAAGAATACCTAATTAACATTTTTACCTACATCTAATGCTGATATGGTTCACATTGACATGCATAAGTAGGTACAGGAAAGAATTTTAGATATCAGTTTCCAGACCTCCCTGTGAATTAGCAAATATCTTCGTCAAACTCCAATTCTGTGTGGTCAACAAAGACAAAATGTTGCTTGGGTTTATGAATGAAAACAGAGGGATGCAGGACCGAGACAAACTCTAGTCAAAGACAAGCGTCTTGCAGCCTTCAAAGGTTTCTGGGAAACTTGTTAAGACTTGATCTGGCATTACAGGGAAGGCAATGGCCTGGTGGTATTATTGTTAGACTATTAATCCAGAAACTCAGCTAATGTCCTGGGGATCCAGGTTCAAATACTGCCATGACAGATGGTGGAATTTGAATTTAATTTTTTTTAAAAATCTGGAATTAGAAAACTACTGATGACCATGAAACCATTGTCAATTGTCAGGAAAAACCCATCTGGCTTACTAATGCCCTTCAGTGAAGGAAATCTGCCATCCTTACCTGGTCTGGCCTACATATGACTCCAGACCAACAGCAGTGGTTGACTCTCACCTGCCCTCTGAAATGGCCTAGCAAACAAAACTCCATTGTATCAATCGCTGTGAAGTCACAACAAAGGAATGAAATTGGACAGAACACCTGACATTGATCTAAGCACCAGAAAAGACAATGGCAGAAACAGCCACGTCAACTCTACAAAGTCCTCCTTACTAACCTCTGAACTAGTGCCAAATTGGGAAATCTGTCTCACAGACTAGTCAAGCAACAGCCTGACGAAGTCATATCCACAGAATCATTCCTTCCAGACAATGTCCCAGACATTACCATCAGCATCCCTGGATATGCCTTGTCCCGCCAGCAGGACAGATGCAGCAGAGATGGCAGCGGTCAGTATGGGTTAAAGAAAAATGGAAACTAAACTGAAATAGGAGTCTCTAGAAATAGGAATAGAAATTTAAAAAAGAACATTTGTAAATATATCCTGTTCTGACATAGAAATTTGTGGGTCAATTCTGAATATCTCCAAAGCATAAAATGCAACGTACAGATTCTGCCACTGGCACAGGAGGCAGCTGGTGGCGCTCCAACTGAGGAACGGGTAGGACCACAGGTGCATGCAGTGGAAGTGTTTTAAATGGAGTCCCCACTTCCATGTATACTTTCTTCTTGTTCACTTTGATGGCCCACATTTATCTTCCTACTCACCAAGTACAGTGCACATTTTGCTGCACTTTAGTGAGGCACTAACGAGCCAAGACAAGGCATTCCTCTCTCCAAGTAAAAGTCAGTGTACAGGACACTGAACTCAGTTGCCTGCCATGTCATCAGTTCAAAGCAGATGACCATTCTTTCCATGGAGGTAGATATCAGCACAATGGCCTGAAACACCAAGGCAGGCACAGTGGAGGTGGACTCCTCCAATTGTAACTATTATTGACCGTATTAGAAACAACTATGAACGATAACTAGATTTTAATAAGACAATGTATGAAAAGTGACAGGAAGGTTATCAGTGGTGGTTCAGAGCATAGATTGAGAGAAAGGAATTCAAAACTTTAATCCAATACCTTCTGCATTGTGGTCAACTTGTACAGCAAATGTTCACAAGGGTCACTGACTGAAAATTGATCATTGATTTTTTTTCTGTTGGCATGGTCAAAGTTGTGAATACTGTCGAACCATTGCAGTGAGTTAATGACTAAATAATTCAAGATGGTTTGCTTATTGAATATAAAAAGGTACAGATTATGTCCTAACGATTAGAAACTTTACAACATCCAGGTGTTATCTGCAATAAAAAACAATGGAACTCAAATGGTAACAAAACTCAGCAGGTAGAATATCGCTTTAGAAATCACTGCTCTAAATGCTGTAATAAACTTAGACAAACATTGATATCCAAATGACTCAACTTAATAACAGATAAATGGCTCAATTGTGCATTGGAGACACAGACGTTACATATCACATTCATGATTGTACCTGGATTGAATATGCATGAAGCTGAGGGATGACATCCTCCATTGTTTATCGAGCATACATCAATCAGTGTGCATGTCTTCCCATCACCTTGGTAACCTACGACACCAAATAAAGCAGCAAATTGGAAAGAAGGTTAAATAAGGGTAAATATATTTCCTGTACCACCAAAAGAATTGCGTTTCCTTCAAATACAGAATACCAAGAGTACAATGGTGCGAGAGAAGTTAATGGGGCTAAAGGCTAACAAATCCTGAGACCCTGTCAATCCCTGGGAAGACCCAACTCTCCCTGCCATAGAGGAAGTGCAGAGAAGGGTCACTAGGCTGATAACAAGGATGGCAGGACTGTCATATTGGGAGAGATTGGTTTGACTGACCCTGTATTCGCTAGAATTTACAAGAATGAGACAGGATCTGATTAAAACATATTAAATTCTAACAGGGTAAGACAGACTAAAGGAATGACCATGGAAACATTTGATGTATTGGTGTTCATCTTTCCAAATTCTATAGCCTCTGGAGCAGTTTCTATAGGTTGGAGAGTGTCAATTGTAACCACAGTATTTTAAAAAAATGAGAGAAAGAAACAGAGAATTCGACGAGTTAGTCTAACATCATCGGGGGGGTAAAGCTAATGTCTAAATGCTAAAGACATGATAACTGAACATTTGGAAAGCATAAATGGGATATGACAATGTCAGCATTTGTTCATGAAACGGAAATCATGCTTAACATGCCTTCTGGAGCTTTTTGAGGATTTAACAAACAGAATTCACAGGGGGATCCGGTGGACATGGTGTATTTAGATTTCAAGGAGGCTTTTGATAAGGTCCCAAGTAAAAGCCTAGTTGGCAAGATTAAAGCAGACAGGATTAGTGGGAACATACTGGCATGGTTTGGGAATAGGTTGACCGGAAACACAAGGAAAATAAATGGATCTTTTTTCTGGATGGCAAAGGGTGACTAGTGCAGGCATCAGTGCTTAGACTCCAGCTATTCACAATATATATAAATGACTTGGATGAGGGAAACAAATAATGTTTCCAAGTTTACTGATGACACAAAACAAAGAGGGATTGTGAGTTGTGAGGAATGTGCAAGGAGGCTTCAGGACAATCTAGACAAGTTGAGGATCTGGCGATCTGGTCCTTGCATACCAGTAAGGCAGGTACAGCAAGCAATTGGAAGACAAAATGATATGTTTCAGGGCATCCTGCTAATAAGTGCCCTGATATGGAATCATGGAGCTTGAATCTTAGAGCTTTTAGGCTAATTGCATGCTGCATCAATATTGAAGGATTTTCACCATGAGGCAGAATGAGTTTTCTTGTCAAATCTTACTGACAGAGCTAATTTAATTCCTGTTCATACCCCTATGGCATCTAGCGCAATCAATTTCCACCTGGTCTTACAATGCACCATTCCCAGAACAACTTGCCACTCACTGGCTACTAGAGATGATATGGAGATGCTGGTGTTGGACTCGAGTGGACAAGATCAGAAATCAGACGACACTAAGTTATAGTCCACCAGGTTTATTTGAAAATACAAGCTTTTGGAGCCTTAGTTTCACCACTCCTGTCCCAATCTTTATTTTACTGTTCTGGAAAGTAATTCGATATTCATACTTTTCATGGCTGTCAATAAGAATTTTTCCAGATGTCTGTTTGCACAGTTCGATTGCATCCCTGCTGTTCCATATGGGGACTCCCCTTAAACAATACAATCTACTGCAAAGACCCTCCCCACCTACATCTGTGATGCCTCTGATGCCCTCCGTCTTATTGACAATTTCCAGTTACCTGGCCCTAACTGCTTCCTCTTCATCATGGATGTCCAATCCCTCTGTACTTCTATTCCCCACCAGGGTGGTCTGAGAGTTCTTGGCTTCTTCCTCGAAAACAGGCCTGAACACTCCCCATCCACCACCACTCTCTTCTGCCTGGCTGAACTTGTTCTCTCACTGAACAGTTTCTCCTTTCATTTATCTCACTTCTGTCAAGTCAAAGGAGTGGCTATAGGCACCTGCATGGGTCCCAGTTATGCCTGCCTCTTTATGGGATATGTGAAACAATCCTTGTCCCAGTCCTACACTGGCCCCCTTCCACAACTCTTTTTCTCGGAACAACAACAACTGTTTTGGTGCAGCTTCATGCTCCTGCCAGGACCTTGAAAAATTTCTTCATTTTGACTCCAATTTCCACCCCTCTAAAACTTTCATGTCATCCATTTCTGACACTTCCCCTCCTTTCCTTGACCTCTCTGTCACCATTTCAGGGAATAAACTGTCCACTGCCATCCACTACAAAACCACTGACTCCCATAGCTACCTGCACTACAGCTCATCACACCCCACGTCCTGCAAGGACTCCATCCCATTCTCCCAGTTCCTTATCCTACGTCACATCTGTTTGGATGATGCCACCTTCCAAAACAGCACTGCTGACGTGGCTTCCTTCTTCCATGATCGTGGTTTCCCACCCACTGTGGTTGACAGGGCCCTTAACCGCATCCATCCTATCACCCATGCTTCCACCTTTGCCCCCTCCCATTACTCACAACAGTATGATCAGGTTCCCCTTGTCCTCACTTTACATCCCATCAGCCTCTGCATCCAAAGGATCATTCTCCACCATTTCAGACAACTCCAGCAGAACAGCACCACCAAACACATCTTCCCCTCACTTCCCCATCTGCATTTCACAGGGACCATTCCCTCCGGGACAGCCGAGTCCATTCCTCAACCATCAACACCACCCCCCTTCCCATGGCACCTTCCCATATAACCGCAGAAGATGTAAAATTTGTCCCTTCACCGCCTCCCTGTTCACCATCCAAGGGCCTAAACAGTCTTTTCATCACTTGAAGCATCATTTCATCCGTACCTCCCCCAATCTTGTGTATTGTATTCATTGCACCCAATGCGGCCTACTCGACATTCGAGAAGCCAAACACAGACTGGATGACCGCTTTGCAGAGCATCTTCGGTCTGTGCGCAAGCGTAAACCCAGCCTTCCTGCAGCCGGTCATTTTAACACAGCATCTTGCTCTCATGCCCACTTGTCCGTCCTCAGCATGCTGCAGTGCTTCAGCGAATCGGAGTGAAAACTGGAGGAGCAACATCTCATCTTCAGACTAAGCAGTTTACAACCTTCTGGGCTTAATATTGAGTTCAAAACCTTCCAATTGTGAACCTATTCCTTCCCTTTCTTTTAGCTTTGCTTGTTACATTTTCTGTTACCCCCTCTCCCCTCCCTCCACCCCAGTGGGACTGTCTGTTCTTTCCTGTCTGGTAGTTGGACACACCAGTATTCTGCCATTCTCACATTCTGATCACTTAACCTGAATTATCAACATCCTTTCTCCCCCAGCACTCCAAACCCTTCCCCCACATCCCCAAACCTCCTCCCCAACTATTGCATAAATGCCGCCCCTTCCAAACTTCACTTCAGCTCTGAAGAAGTCATCCAAGACTCGAAACGTTAGCTTGCTTTCCATCCATGGATGCTGCCTGACCTGCTATGATCTCCAACATTTTTTTGTTTTCAACAGTCAAGTTCATACCTCATCACTAGATCTCTCAACATGATTTATTTTGCCCTTTTGCTTCATTTTGCTGATTCCAAATTCAGGTCATAATGAATAAATGCACTTGTCACAGTTTCTCGTGATTGATCATGACATATTTCAATCAATTTGATCAGAAAACAAACAGGTTATTACCTGCTGGACATGCCTCACAATGGTATGATCCCAGAGAATTAGTGCATTTGACTGGAGGATTTGTTGAACAAGGATAAACTGGAAGATGACATTCATCAATATCAGAACTGCAGGAGGAGTTTGTAGGAGCATGAGTCCATCCAGCATCACAGATACACTGGAACTTGGGCTGCAAATGGACAGCAAGTGAAAATATTGAACATTAGTAAATGTTTGTAGTTTTAAAAATTAACACTATGATTAGCAGAATGTAAATTAACACTACAGTGTAAACCTATGAGTTATATAATCAAAGAATTGGAAACAGGGCAAGACTTTCAACAGGATACTCACAAAACAAAGTCTATTTACTGAATGACAAAATTCTTTTCTCCATGCAACTTTAACAGTCTACATTGTATATGAAAAAGAATCAGTATGAAATGCAGCAAACAGAGCCCATGATCAACATTGGAATTTTTCCTAATGGATTCAACATGATTTCGCCAGCAAAATACCATGAGTGGTAATCATGATTGAAGGGGGAAATCATTCATTTATCTCCATTCCCACCTGCAACAGGAGTGCCACCAAACGCTATGTTATGAACTTTAGTTGATGTGTTAATAATGTAAGGTATTACACAGAGAACCTGTACAGAAAGGAATTCCTTTTTTAAACTTGGATTCACAAATGCTGCATGGTGTTTACCTGGTTTGGATGCACTCTCTCTGAATCAATGCAGCTGCCATGTTCACATACTGCTTTTGAACCACCTTGACAATCATCATATTTGAAAGTACAGTGTGAACCATGCCATTCGGGAGTGCAATTACATCTGAAGATGACACAATGCAGTATAACGTTAACATTACAAATAATTCAGTACGATCTTTTCTTCAAAATGTTATACCCTTAAAGTATACAAGTTCAATACACATGGTTTACTGTACTTTACTACCCTGACTTGGTTTAACTATGCTGTACTGTTAGTCTGAAATTGGCGTATCTGTTTGGCTGTCAGTTAGCTCAGTTGGCTGGACAGTTGATTTGTGACACCAACAGAGTGGGTTCATTTCTTGCATTGACTGAGCTCACAATAAAGGACTCTCCTTCTCAACAACTCCCTTGCCTGAGGCATGGTGACCCTCAGGTTAAACATTTACGAGTCACCTCTCTCTCTCTCTCTTTATTAGGACAGCAGCTCTATGGTCTGGTAAGAGTATGACAACATTACCTTTAACTTTAGTCTAAAACCACAGTGATGAGAAGAGTGTACACTCATTGCAAAAAAAAAGGAAGCTCGGTTCAAAGCAAAGAGAATGGTAATAATAATGTTTCGACATGTTAATAAATAAAAAAATCAAGCATTCAGCATTCCAAAATACTTCACACGTACATAATATAGTGCTGAGAAATAAATGTTTTCCATGTGTTAATCTTAAATATTTGGCCTGCTATCTCTGTGCTTTGAGATTGCTTATTACCATCATATTACCACCATGCAATTACCATGCAATTAGTTAGTAACTATCCTTCTCTGACTTTCTGAGCAAGGTAATGTCAGTGCTAGCTTTTGGCATGCAAAACAATGAGTCTTCTATTTCTTTCCTCTAATAGGTCCCATTACCTGTAACTGCCTTCTGTGTTAACACACGTTGCTCCATTCTGACATGCTAGCGATGATCCAGCATAGACCTGACATTCATTTATATCATCAGAGCAAGTAAGTCCCTAAATAAACAAAGTAATGAGGAATGATAACTATTCGGCGTCAAGTTAAGGGTTTTCCTTTTGAAAATCAAGCAGTGCACTTCTGAAAATCTTTCTGCTCACTGTTAATTACGGAGCATAATTCACTCATAAGAGCAATTATTGCGCTCAATAGAAGAAAGTTCAAAGGATTAAGAAAGCATGTAATGAAACTAGAACCTTAAGAGTTAATATTGCAGAGCAGATTTTTAAGCTCACAGATATTCAAGAGATGATCCATTGATCCATCCAGTCATGTCTATGCAATTGTGATTCATAATTGATCAGATCAGTGATATTCCCAATCCTCCCAGAGCCATGTAATATCCTGGGAGAGGCTATCGCTAGATCAAACCCAGGCCCTGTCAGGAACAATCCACTCTGGCTCTTTCAGGTATTTAAAACTATTCTCAGAAAATGTAAAGACCCACATTTCTGCTACAAGACACTGACCACCTTTTGTTAATCGGTGGGAAGTGAGCTTTGCTGGTCAGGCCAACATGTTATTGCCCATTCCCTGATTGCACTTTAGAAGGTTGAGTTGAGCTGCCTTCTTGAACTGCTGTCCCATGTTGGGTAAGTGCACCCACAGTGATTTAGGAAGGGAATTCCATGATTTTGACCACAGACCAGTTAATTAACAAATTTATATGAGGTTAACCTCCACCCTAGTCAAAAACAGGCACAGCACATTCTTTAAAGAATATGGAAAATCAGCAGCCCGTGTCATTGGTCCACTACATTCTGGGGAAAGCCAAATTTCCATATATCCAACCTAGTTCTGTCTCTACTTAACTTGTAAAGTTCACTGAACTCTGGTCCTCCCAACCTACCGTGTTGGTATAACTGATCCAAGCAAATGTAGCTTGATTATTTTATCACCCTGAGTCTATGCCATTCTGAAGTGTGCAAGTCAAGCACTTTGAGTCCACCTGGATAACCAAGCTGTCTTAAACTGGGAATTAGTCCATCTCAGCAATCTTTCCAGGGCCACAGATTCTCCCACTGAACAAGAGGACAGTAACTGTATACAGTATTCTAATTGAGGACTAACCAAGCTCCTATACAACAATGTAAATGATTGTAGGATCACTTATCTTTATAGCTTCACTGCGTCGAGCATGAACTTCTAAAGAATGAGGCACTAAAACATCCAGATTTCAACAGTAGTACAGCAAATTGCTTTTATACAGCAGTTTAAAAGAAAGAATTTTCAGTTTTATTTTCTGGTCAATGGAAATTCTTCAGTGTTTATGAATGTTCCTTACAGTTCAATGACCGAGAAACCACAAATTTGGCCTGTAATTTCGGTCGAACACCCATCAGGCACAAACATGCAGAGTAAATGTTTATACCAGTCACTAAGGCACTAACTGCATACACAAGGTAGTGGCAAAATCCACCTTTTCACCTGGGTTTTATCAATTCCAGAGAGAGTAGTTTCACCGCGAGTTGGAATTCACTGTTTCATTCATCATTAAAGTGTCGTATATATGAAAGAGTTTCTTTCATGATCTCTTTGATTGATGGAGCAGACTCAGTCGACTGAATGGTCTACTCCTGCTCCAACATCTTACAGTCTTATGTCCTTTCTGCTAATGGTACACGCTTATTATGCAGACAACTTCATCCTCTTGTATACTGCAGTCATGTTTAAATGAGCATGGGTTTACTTGGTGAGCAAAATCACATAACTAGAACATTTTTATCTCAATTCACAGGAAAAAAAAATCTAAAGAGAAGTTTTCTTGCCTTCCAGTTGTTTGGACAGAGACAGAAAAAAGAATCAATGAGATCCAGGCACCTTCCATCATTCTGACATGGGTTGCTAGTGCATGCACGTCTTTGCAATATCTGAAATATGGGAAATGCTGTTTAAAATAAGTGAGTTTCCAATGCTTTGCTTAAAGACATTCAAGTTATATAACAACCAACTGAAAGTACAATTTTGTTTTTAAACCTTTCAAATCCCTGTTTTATTGGACAATATTTCCAATAAAGGTTTATATTCCTATTGAACAAAATACACTTAGATGGCTGTTGTTCCATTTTTCTCTCTTTGCACACCTCTTTTTAGAACCAAAGCATCCCTCATGTTATTCTCTATTCTGGAATGTATGACAAATTGGTCAATGGAATACTTGACCACTCTGGAAATGACGATAAATTTCCTGTTTTCTTTTAAGAAATATTTCCAATCACACCCTAGCTAAAAATAGACCACAAAGATAACAATAATATATATCGTGATAACATTTGAGCTGGAAGCAGTACAAAAAATCGTTAATTTCTTTAAAATGTCTGTAAAATCCTATTTTGTTTTTTGAAAATGACATCAGAGTTTGTATCTATTCCAGAAGGATCTTTTGTAATTTTCTTTGATAATAAGAGTAGGCATCTGGATGTGAATATGAATAGGAAGGGTTTAGAGGGATATGGGTCAAATGCTAGCAAATGGGACTAGATTAATTTAGGATATCTGGTCGGTATGGACGAGTTCGACCAAATGTTTCCATGCTGTACAGCTCTATAACTCTGTGACTCTAAATACTAGTTCATGCATCTGATGTCCACTGACGTGGAAGCAGTACCAATAAAGTGAAGGTAAAGGCTAGAATTTAACAACAATGAAAACAGAAATTGCTAGATAAAGCAGGTCCGACAGCAGCTGTGGAGAGAAAGCAGAGTTACCATTTCAGGTACAGTGACCTTTCTCTCTACAAATACTGCCCGACCTGAAGCGTTTTTTCCAGCAATTTCTGATTTTGTTTCTGATTTCCAGCATTCACAGTTCTTTGGGTTTTTTTTTAAAGCTTTGTCAATAGCTCAGAAAAATTAAAAGGATGTGTGCTTTCCCAAAAGTGGCAAAGTCTGATTATTGGTTGGTCAGTTGAAAAGAAACTTCTGAAAGTTAAGCCTTCAGGACCGTTGTGAACTGAGAGAATGAAGTACCATGCTGATGACAATTGTACCTGTGGAAGTCAAAAGTAAAGCTGTTGTTGTATAAGACTCCTGATCTTTCCAACATGAATAAACAATAAGAAATTGTGGAAATGTGTAGTTATGTAACATCACATTTACATAGGGAGTGATCCAAATGCTCATGATTGCATAGGCAACAAATTTTTGTATTAACTATTTAAAGTGATATTTACCATTTTTATTGAACTATGATTGCCCTAATGCTTAATGTTGAATTTGCATTAGTTCTGATTTATATTAAATTAAAAATTACAAAACATAGAATATTCTTGGGAATTTCTTCATAAGCAACGGTGAGGATTATTCAGTACAATTGCTTCTACAGTATTGTATTGGGAAATCAGCAAATGTGCTCTTAAGACTCAAGCTTTTGGTGCAAAAGTGGATCTGATGCTCAAAGGCCTGAAGCAGTTGAGAAGTGATGATTAAAGGGTGTGGCAGAGCATGTGAGGCTCAACGTAAGATCAGGAGTTAAGAGGATTGGAATCCTCAAGAAATTCACTAGGTACTTGGGGCTTGAAGAAGATGGGATGATTTCTGTCAGTAAAATAAAATGAAGAAATGTGGAATAACAAGGTGCAGAGCTGGATGAACACAGCAGGCCAAGCAGCATCAGAGGAGCAGGAAGGCTGACGTTTCGGGCCTAGACACTTCTTCAGAAATGGGGGAGGGGAAGGGGGTTCTGAAATAAATAGGGAGAGAGGGGGAGGCGGATAGAAGATGGATAGAGGAGAAGATAGGTGGAGAGGAG
>NW_025967944.1:0-25000 GCF_021869965.1 Rhincodon typus
GCAATACTTCAAAAGTGGCAGAACCAATGCCCTAGACGGCCACAGGATGACCTCCCAACTCCTGTACTCAAGGCACTGACCAATAAAGGAAAGCATACCAAAATGCCTTCTTCACTATTCTATCTACCGGTGAGTCCAATTTCAAAGAACTATGAACCTGCACTCCAAGGTGTCTTTGATCAGCAACACTCCCCAGGACCTTACCATTAAGTGTTGGGCACTGAATTGAGTGTTTTGCAAGAGTGGGCTGGGTACAGTGCTCATGTGAACTGCTGACAGGATGTTCTTTTTTAGACAATCCATTTGTCTTTGGGGCTCATGGCCAATAACCTATATATGTCAATCATCTACCAGTATTTTGATGGAAGACAACTTTGCATTATCTAAATTGTACAGCTGCTTATGTTTTGCTTGTTTCTTTGAACTTGCCTTTATTCCTGTGCTGACGATATATTATACCACAGGCAAGAACTCTGTTGATTGTCATTATCCACAGGAACCTCCCTTGCATCATAATGAAGTATTTCTGCTACATTCATGTGCTAACCAGAGACTAGAGTTGTGGCTTTAGCAGTGTAGCTTCAGAGTTTCCTTCAGTCTGCAAAGAAGTTTTTGAAATGTGGTAGAAATGTTATTCATATGGAGAAATGATAAGGGGAATCCACATTTAAATAGACTGGTCATATATTGACATCGTCAGAAATCACACAACACCAGGTTATAGTCGAACAAGTTTATTTGAAGACACAAGCTTTCGGAGCGTAGCCGCTTCATCAGGTGAATTGAGAAAGAAGCCCACCACCAACTGCTGCCTGAAAGTACATTGATGTCAGAATTAGAAAATGAACAAGGTATCCCTTGGATAACACAGCGTGGAGCTCGAGGAACACAGCAGGCCAGGCAGCATCAGAGGAGCAGGAATGCTGACGTTTTGGGTTGGTACCCTTCTTCAGACGCTTCTTCATTTCTGTAGAAGGGTCCCGACCCAAAACATCAGCATTCCTGCTCCTCTGATGCTGTCTGGCCTGCTGTGTTCCTCCAACTCCACACTGTCCTGTTTCTGACTCCAGCATCAGCAGTTCTTACTATCTTTAAGGCATCCCTTGGCACCACTTATCATTTAACTGAGGAAGGGAAGAACAAAATGTATTTTCAAATTAACAACTAAATGAGTAAATATTTGTGCCTTATAGAACAAAAGAGATTCTCATTTGTCTCCAGTCTTTCACAAATTCAGGTGTCCCAAAGTACTATATACCCAGCAAGGTACTTTTGAAGTGCAGTCACTATAGTAAATGGATATTTAGCAGCAAGTCCTTGATATTTACAGTCGTTTTCCAGGAGCTTCCTAATGTTTTCTTTGTTTAGAAGAAAAGATCACTGTTGCTTATTTTGTCATCATTCATCCATAGAACAGTTAAGATGAGGTTAAAGCCTGAATTTCTGTAATGATGGAGAGGATCTCTGTCTTAGCCACAATGATGACACAGCCCTGATTGTCGAAGTCCACAGAGGAAAAGCCAGTACAACCTGGAAATGATCTACTGGTCCGAATTTTCTTATATACTTCAAAATGGTGGTCCAGTACTTTGCATTTCCATGCGTTACCTTTTGTTTCCCCTCTGAATCCCGTCCTCGAACCTGGCATTCACCATATTTTTGTGATTTGGGGAAGAACAAAGAACAATACAGCACAGGAACAGGCCCTTTGGCCTTCTAAGCCTACACCACCACATTTTGCCCTTCCATACTAAAACTATAGGATCTGTATCCCTCTATTCCCTTCCTAGTCATGTATTTGTCTAGGTGCTTCTTGACTGTTCCTTTCATGCCTGCTTCCAAAATGTTCCAGGCACTCACTGCCCTTGATGTGTAAAGTCTCTCTCGCATATCTCTTTTTAATTTCCCCTTTCGCACCTTGAGCCTTTGACCCCTAGTAATTGACCCCTTCACCCTGGGAAAAAGCCTCATACTTTCAACTCTATCCATGCCATTTACAATCTTATAAACTTCTATTTGGTCGCCCCTCAACCTCCTGTGTTCCAGTGAAAACAAACCCAGTCCAGCCAACCCTTCTTCACAGCTAAAATCCCCCATACCAGGCAACATCCTGGTAAAACTTTCTATACCCTCTCCAAAGCCCATATCCTTCTGGTAGTGTGGTGACCAGAACTGTACGCAGTATTCCAAGTGTGGCCTAACTAAAGTTCCATAAAGCTGCAGCATAACTTGCCTATCCTTATACTCAATGCCCCGTCCAATGAAGGCAAGCACGCCGTTGGCCTTTTTTACTACCTTATCTACCTGCGCTGCCACCTTCAGTGATCTGTAGACCTGCACACCCAGATCCCTCTGCATATCAATACAACTAACGGTTCTACTATTCACTGTATAATTTCCACCTGCACTTGACCTTCCAAAATGCATCATCTCACATTTGTCCGAATTAAACTCCATCTGCCATTTTTCTGCCCATGCCTCCAACCAATTTATATCCTGCTGTATCCTCTGACAATCCTCCTCACCATATGCAACTCCACCAATCTTTGTATCATCCGCAAACTTATTAATTCGACCAGCTATGTTTTCCTCCAAATTTTATGTACATCACGAACAGCAGAGATTGCAATGCTGATTCTTGTGAAGCACCACGAGTCACAGTCCTCCATTCCGAAAATCATCCTTCCACTGCTACCCTGTGTCTCCTATGTCGAAGCCAGTTCTGTATCCATCTTGCCAGGTCACCTCGATACCATGTCACTTCACCTTTTTGTGCCAGTCTGCCATGAGGGACCTTGTCAAAAGCTTTATTGAAGTCCATGTAGACAGCATCAACTGGTTTTCCCTCATCCATCATCTTTGTCACCTCCTCAAAAAACTCTATTCCCCACACAAAACCATGCTATCTATTGCTAATAAGTGCATTTGCATCTGAATGCTATTAGATCTTGCCCCTGAGAATCTTTTCCAATAATTTCCCTACCACCGACATGAGACTCACAGGCCTGTAATTTCCAGGATTATCCCTGCTACCCTTCTTAAACAATGGGACAACATTAGCTATTCTCCAGTCCTCTGGGACTTCACCTGTGGCCAAAGAGGATACAAAGATGTCTGCCAATGCTCCAGAATTGGTTTTCTTGCCTCTATCAATATTCTGGGATAGATCCCATTAGGACCCAGGGACTTATCTACCTTAATACATTTTAAAACGCACAACACCTCTCCCCATTAATAGCAACTTGGCTTAGAAACTTGACACTCCCTTCCCTGAGATCATCCTCCACCAATTCCTTCTCTTTCATGAATACTGGTACAAAATATTCATTTAGGACCTCACCTACCTCTTCTGGGTCCACACATAGATTCCCTTTTTTATCCTTGACTGGGCCAACCCTTTCGCTGGCTACCATGTTGCTTTTTCTATTTGTATAAAAAGCTTTGAGATTCTCCTTAATACTGTTTGCTAATGATTTTTCATGACCACTTTTAGCCCTTCTAACTCCTTGTTTAATTTCTTTCCTACTTTCCTTATGTACTTCAAGGGCTTCATCAGTTCCCATCCTCCTACACCTTACGTATGCTTCCTCTATCCTTTTGACCAAGGTCATAAAATCCCTCGTCATCCAAGATTCATGTAACTTGCCATATCAATCTTTCATTCTTGCAGGAACATGCTGCTCCTGAACTCCTATCAACTGCTGTTTGAAATAACCCACGCATCCGATGTGGATTTACCCTCAAACAGCAGCCTCCAATCAAAATTCTCCAGTTCCTGCCTAATGTTGTTGTAGTTCACCTATCCCCAGTTTAACACCTTCACCTGAGGACTGCTGTTATTTCTGTCCTGAGTATCTTAAAACTCATGGTATTATGGTCATTACTCTCGAAATGCTCCCCCACTTAAACTTCACTCACCTGGCCGGGCTCATTTCCCAAAACCATTTCCCTGGTTGGACTGTTTACATATCAAGAATCCCTTCTGATTGATCCTTACAAATTCTGCCCCATCCAAGCCCCTAGCACATAGTGAGTCCCAGTTAAAATAACCCACAACAACCTTGCTGATTTTACATCTTTCCAAAATCTGTCTACATATACTCTCCTCTATCTCCCTCTGGTGTTGAGAATCCTGTAATATACCCCCAGGATTATGATTTCACCTTTCCTATTCATGAGTTCTACCTGTATTGCGTTGCTGCATGAGTCCTCCGATGTATCCTCCCTCAGTACAGCTGTGAGATACACCTTTACCAGTAATGCAACTCCCTGAACCTTTTTGCCGCCCTTTCTATCACACCTGAATCATCTACATCCTGGGGCATTCAGCTGCCAGTCCTGTCCCTCTTTCAGCCAAGTCTCTGTAATCACAAGAATGTCATAGCTTGAAGTATTAACCAAAGCTCTAAGTTCACCTAACTAGCCTATTATACTTCTCTCATTGAAACACTTGCATTTCAGACCACCTCTCCTGTTCTTTTCAGCAGTGTTTCCCAGCTTGTTCTTGTTCTGAGCAATATTTGCCTTGGTTTCTACCTCTCCCTCAATTTCTGCATCTACGACCCTCTCCTCTGGTTCCCATTCCCCTGCTACACCAATTTAAACCCTCCCCAAACACTCTACCAAGTATCCCTCCAAGGACAACAGTCCTGTTCCTGCCCAGGTATAACCTGTCCAGTTTGTACAGGTCCCACCTCCCCCAGAATCGGTCCCAATGCCCCACGAATCTGAAACCCTCCCCCTCACACCATCTTTTCAGCCACTTGTTCATCCTATATATCTTGCTGTTCTACTCTGACTAGCTCATGGCACTGGTAGTAATCCTGAGATAACTACCTTTTGAGGTCCTACATTTCGACTTTCTTCCTAATACTCTTTATTCTGCTTTTAGGACCCCATCCCTTTGTTTTAACCTGCGTTGTTAGCACCAATGTGTACCACAATCACTGGCTGTTTGCCCTCCCCCTCCAGAGTGTCCTGCAACTGGTCTGAGACATCCAGGACCCTAGCACCAGGGAGGCAACACACCATCCTGGACTTCCGTTTGCAGCCGCAGAAACACCTATCTATTCCCCTTACAATTGAATCCCCTAGAACTATAGCATTTCTATCCCTATGTCTCCCTCTCTCTGCAGCAGAGCCAACCACTGTGCCATGAATTTGGCTGCTGCTCTTCTCCCCTGAGAGGCCATTCCCCTGAACAGTATCCAAAACAGTGTATTTGTTGTGCAGGAAAATAGCCACAGGCAATTCCTGCACTGCCTGCTGAGCCCTCCTGGTCTGCCTGGTGGTCACCCATTCCCTTCCTGCCTGTGGAATTTGAATTTGCAGTGTGACCACCGTGCTATCCATGACACTGTTCGCCTCAGGAATGCTCCACACTGTCCCCAGTGCTATCCACGACACTCTTTGCCTTGCGAATGCTCCACAGTGTCCCCAGATGCCACTCCAACTCTGAAATCCGGGCTTCCAGGAGCTGCAGCTGGAGGCACTTCTCGCACATGTGCAGGTTCCAGTGCCTGGCTTTCCACATCGAGCAGGAGGAGTAGGCTATGATTTGGAACTCTCCTGCCATATCTTACCCTTTTAAGTTAATTAATCCTTACAATGTTAAGTACTTTTGATACTAAGTTGAAACTTCTAATGCTCTCTGCTCCGATAACAATTTCACAAAACTTACCTCTTACTCACCAACAACAGTTTCCAGAAAGAGTTTAGGCTTGCGCTCCTTTACCCACTGGAACTCTTGCTGCTGACCTTCCTCTCACAATGTTCTGTCTCCTCTGAACTTTGAATGAGGGGTAACTGTACATTTGTGGTTCACGGAGATAACTGCACATGTTGAACAACAGCTGCCTTCAAACAGACCCTATTCTCACTAGAGAGATTTCCAAAATACGACTTTACACTTTTCAAGAGAATGCCGATGGTATTTCGAGAGGTAAGGTACACTTTTGCAGATGTTCGGGGACACCTTGGAGAAAGATCAGGAGACTTTTGGGAAAGGTCAAGTACCCTTTGGGTGATATTAAGCACAATTAGGTATAGTTAAGAGCAGACATGAAAATGTATAAAAATGGGAAAACTCATTGACACTGTCGGGGAACTGTCAACTGTCTGAATCTCCTGACATTTAAATTTTTGGAAAAGCTACCTGTGACATAAAAAATAAAAGTCACTGTGTGCTGTTTCACTATTTGATGACATAAGCCAGAGAATTATCATTACATATTGTGCTGCGTGACTGATTACACAATCTATCATTTTTCACTGTGGAGTCTCATCACGTCACAGTTTGACAGCTTCAAGTGCTTCTAAAGTTTCAGAAGTAGTACTATGAATACCAGTGTTTAGTTTTGTGAGGGATTATGTAGTTGAAGCGAGCCAAATTTGGTAAATGAGATTTATTCATGAGGTTTCTAAAAATAATATTGAATTTATCAATAGGTGCTTTGGGCATCAACTGGCATTGGAGGCAGTCCAACGAAGGTTCACTAATTGATCCCTGGTGTGGAGTAATTGTCTTATGAGCAGAGTAGTTCACTGGAGTTTAGAAGAGAGGTAACCTTATTGAAACATATGTAGTTCTTTAGGATGGTAGATGCTGAAAGGTTGTTTTCCCTTGTGAGAGTCGAGGATTGCGTGCATGATCTCAGAGTTGAGAGAAGTTTCTTTTTTGAGGATAGTGAATCTGGGGCTGTAGATGCTGGGTCATTAATTATATTTAAGGCTGAGATAGACCTTTTCAGCCAGTAAGGGAATGAATAATTTTGAGGTAAGGGAGTTGAGAATTATCAGATCGGGCATGATCTCATTGAAAGGCAGATCATACCTGATGGGCTGAAATGACACTTCTGCTCCTGTGTACTATGATTGCTTGGTGTTATGCTAGATATTCCAGTGTGGAACACTGCCTTTACAAGAAAAGAAAACTAATTTCTGAAAAGGAGAAGTATGTTTGAAAAAGTCACAAATATTTTCATGCTTTTGTTGATGAGGGTTTATGATCTGGTTATCTTCAAAACACTTCCATTGCATTGACATTTAATAATGATGTAGTATAAGCAAATAAATATATCTCAACTTTCTATTGACAGCTATTAGGATTTTGTTATAACTCCCTTTGGAGAATGAGCACTTCATTCTCATATCTGTTTGCATGTATAATAAATAGAGCAGAAAAGGTATTGACTTGGCAACAGATGGCTTAACCTGCTGCTGAAACCATTGCATGTTTAAAAGAAAAGTCTTGTGTGCACCAGTTATTTCTGTATCAATTGTCTCATGAACTTAATGCAAATTCAGATATCAAACAACGACGAAGCCGAATACAGAAAGGACACAGAGGGCTTGGTGACGTGGAGCAATGAGAACAACCTCTCTCTCAATGTCGGCAAAACTAAAGAACTGATCATTGACTTCAGAAAGAAAGGAGGACAACACTCTCCTATCAACATCAATGGAGGAGAGTTTGAGCAGGATGAGAGCATCAAGTTCCTCGGAGTAACGATAACCGATAACCTGTCATGGACTTCCCATGTAGATGCAACGGTCAAGAAGGCACAACAACGCCTCTTCTTCTCAGGCAACTCAGGAAATTTGGTATGTCCACAAGGACTCTTATCAACTTTTACAGATGCACCATTGAAAGCATACTGTCCAGGTGCATAATGGCCTGGTATGGCAACTGTTTTGCTCAGGACCGTAAGAAATTACAGAAGATGGTGTGCACAGCCCATACGATCACAGAACCTTCCATCCATGAACTGTGTTTACACGGTTCACTGTTGTGGAAAGGCGGCCAACATCATCAAAGACCCATCGCACCCCAGTAATGACCTCCTACAACCTCTTCCATCAGGCAGAAAATGCAGAACCTTGAAGACATGCACTAACATGTCCAGAATGATTGGTAGAATCTGTGGCCAATATTTCCCCACACAGCAGCTTCTTCGCTGCTATTATTAGAGTGCTGATTGGACTCTAACTTCAAAAAATGCTGATCTTGCTAATGTTGATCTTGCCTAGCACATGTCCTGTGTGATGTAACCTGTATGCCTCTGTCCAAGTTTTTTTCACCCTATGTCCTTGCTTACTATGATCTGCCTGTACTGCTCGTAAACAAAACTTTTCACTGTACTCAGGTACACATGACAATAAATCAGTCAAATCAAATCAAATTGTGACAGTCTGTTAGAATATGTGGCTGGATATTGAAACAGTTTGGGCTCTGTACGTGTAATGGATGGGTGTGCAGTCTGGAGTCACTGACCACCTAGCTGATTACCTGTTGAGATTCCAGCAATTGTATTTAAACAGAAAACTGCCCCTCACAGCCTGAATCATCACACAAGCATCTCCCACCTCCAACTGTGGAGCTGGTACTGGATGGCCTTTGCCTTAAAGCACCAGCAGCCTGATTGGACATTTTCTGTTCTTTAATTGTCAGATACCTTAAACTGGGATTTGTCTAAAGCACTTTTGTACAGAGGCAAGCTCTTGAGGCAGTCCCCAACCCGGTTTCTGACCCCGGATGAAAAATGCAGCTCATGATTTCTGAAACAGCAGGAAGCACAGCTGTCGCATTTTGTAACCGGAGAACTGCAACTGTGCAATTGGTGACCTCAATTTGAGTCAGTCACTAATAGTTCTTTTAAAACTATGCTTCTAAAGTAAAGTTTGATTCACAATTAACTGTACAATTTCTGGATTTTGAATGCTCATGATTTGGTTTTAAGTCATATTGCTTTCCTGTTTGGTTGCACTGTGTAGTCTCTGTTTTATTATTCAGACTTTCTGAGGCAGACTCCTTATGACTAAAAAAAGACTCTTCTGAAATGCAATGCTTGGTCTGCATTCACACCTAGCCATAAGATATTTTATTGGTATATATTTTCCTGAAAATTTACAGTAAAATAGTGGGACATTGACAAGCTTCATTACAGTACAAAAGTCTGCCATTTCAAAGGGGACAGTAGAAAATATGCCCAACCACAAACAGATTTTAACAAGGATACAACCAAATCCTACTGCATTATACAGTACAGTTTACTTTTAATGTATGTTTGCCACATGATGTTTCTCCTTTGTTTTTGATTTCCTGCTGTTGAAGAAAATTTGAAGAAAATGATACGTAGATCAGCGTTCTGGCCATGTGATGTGGTCACATTATGGAGGTGGGCAGGTGCAAAACTGCATGCTGCAGGGTGGCATGTTGGTTTGCTGAAACTATTCCATCACTAGGCAATATTTACTGAGGTGGGGTTGGGATTGGCAGCTGTGCCTGCCTGCAAGCAGTGGGTGCCCAATTACTTGGGTTAAAGGGTTACTTAGGGCTTGTCGTCCAGAATGATTGGTAGGATCTGTGGCCGTCCTGATTCGTCACTTGTTTGGCCTCAGGCTACCATATGGAAGAATTGCCAATCCAAAATGGCCCCATCATTGTCCGTTACTTGAACATTTTCCTGACCTGCTCTCTACCTTTGAAAGGATGGCCACTCGCTTACCTGCCTTACGTGGATGGCAAGATTGTCCCTGGGCTAATATTTCCCCACTCACCACAGGGTTATTTCCCATTTGACCCTGATGCATGGATCCTAAATGAAAAACAGAAGTCCTGTCACCTTGTCTTTTCTCTTTTATATGTACAGCAACACTGAGAGAAGTCTTAGAGTATTCAATATGGTTTAATCATATTTTCCTAGATGCTATTTCATTTTTGCTACAATAAACTGTTGTAGTAAAGGGTTCTCTTGGAGCCCAATCTAGACTATTTATTTACTGCTACAACCTCCTCCATCAGGCAGAAGATATAGAAGCTTGAACACATGCACCAGCAGGTTCAAGAACAGTCTCTTCCCTGCCATTATTAGACTGATGAATGGACTGTCCACCTAGCTGATTACCTGTTGAGATTCCAGCAATTGTATTTAACTTCAACTAATATTGATCTTGCTAATGTTGATATTGCCTAGTGCATGCCATGTGCGATATAACATGTATGCCTTTGGCAAGTGTTTTTTATTCACCCTATGATCTGTATGTCCTTGCTCACTATAATCTGCCTGTACTGCTTGTAAACAAAGTTTTTCACTGTACTTAGGTACATATGACAATAAATCAATCAATTAATCAATCATTTGGTGCTTCCTGCTAATTCGCAGAAGTGACCTGAAAGTGAATATTGGGAATAGTTTGAAGATACATTGTCATGAGCAGACTGGTGTAAATATTGCTAGAAAAAGACACATTTGGTTGAAGCTTTTTGTCTTGTATTCATCAGGACAATTCACAAGAACACCAAATCAAAGAGGAAACTGATGTTTATGTTTCATGAGAGCATTTTTACCCTGATGGATCAATTAATGTTGATTGATAGTTAACTGCCAGGCTATATTTACATTTTAAACCAGGCAGGTTGACTCTGGTCAGGGCATTGCCCAGGGAAATAAATGGCTGTCTCCTATTTTAATAATTTGAAAAGGTGCTTGCGTGTTCTTTTTAGCTGCAAAGATCAGGGCCCTGTGCATCAACACATGTAGCTTTCAGTCTATGCAAATACACTACACTTAAAGCGTGGCTGACATTTCTAAATTGATTGTCTGTGTAATTCTTCACACATTTAGAATTATCCAGTAAAAGTTGTCCAAATACGGAATCATATCTGATGTTGGACATTGTGTTGTGAGTTTTGCAAACACTGGCTCGTTTAGTATGATCAGTACTTTGCTTATTACAAATAGCTAAAGAAGTAATTATTGTAATCAATCTGTTCAGGAGTGCTATCAAATATCTCCATGACAGGTGGGACTTGAACCTACACATTCTAGCTTAGAGGGGGAGGTAGCTCTACCACTGTGCCACAAGACACCCAAAGGATCATGCCGTTCACCAAATTAATGCTTTGGGGACGGGGTTCAATCCCACTATACCAGCTGGTGAAATTTAAACTCAATTATTTAGAAAAAAATGTTGAATTTAAAAACTAGTGTCAGTGTCTGTGAAACTCTCATCAACTATTGTTAAAAATTTTGGGTAGAAATGGTATGCAGAGATATGAGGAAAGGATGGGTGATTGGCACTATGTTATCAAGCCGGTACGGGAACGATAGGCTGAATGGCCTTTTCCTGCACCATAATGATTCTGTGATTCATTTAATCCATATTCTCCACCATGCATACTTACATTGACTCCATTCTTGTACTTGTTTGGCTCAGTTGGCAATGCTTTCACTTTGGAGACACAAAGGTATGTACTAAAGGCTCTCCCAGGACTTGAGTCTAGGTTGATATTGAATTTTGCTGCTTTGCTCAGTCAGCTGTTGTCATTAGACATCAAGGCTGCCTGCTAATTCAAGTAGATGTCAAAGTTATACAGCACAAAAACCCTGTTGAGCTTGCATGGTAACAGTGATTGTATTTGAATGTAAGAAAAAGTTGGGGATATCCGAAACTGCATAATTGCATCTTGGTTTTCTTGTTTCTTCCTTTTCCTCCAGCCTGACCATAAGCACAGTATTTAATTTAATTTAATGTGTGCTGAGAATGAGCTTTGACTTTATAAAGTTTTTCACCAGACTGATAACCTGTACCGAAAACATGGAAAATATCTGCCATTTCTACTCTTTTGGTGAAGGGAGATGCAAAACCTGTTGTAAAAACTTGAAGTCATGAAGACAATATAGATTTTGGTGTTGGAAGCCTGAGAACAGATGTTAGACCTACAAGGTAGTTATTAATACATGATAACACAATGTTATGAAACAGCACAAACATCTTCATTGTATCAGTGAAATTCCAGACAGTTGAAAAAAAACTTCTTGATATTAGGAGTGTAATTTGTCTTTGGAATGTTTAGTTATGACTATGTCAGAATAAATTGCTCAAAATGAGGTGCAGTTATCTCCCTATATATTTCCATTCCTTCAAAACTCTATTATTTCTACGTTTTTGACCAACAAGCACTGGGAAAATGAGTGAACAGGATTTGGTGCGAGATTGGAAATAGGTAGCGGAGTTCTGGATGACCTCAACTTTATAAAGGGTAGCTGGAAGCTAGAATGTCAGAACCTAGCCAAGTGGGTTTGAAATATTCAAGTCTATATTAATAAAAGCATGATGAGTATTTCAGCAGTGTAAGAGCTGTACCAGCACTGCACTTGGGCAATGTTAGAGGTGAAAAAGGCAGCATTAGTGGCAGCACAAATTATAATGCAGTGTAAGTCTGCCATAATCTTCTTAGCTTTTGCAGCTTAGACCAAAACTATACTACAGTTTCTGGTGGATTCTATCCTTAGGCTGTCTTTAGAAAAGAATTGAAGATTCTAGATGCCATGTCCTCATGAATGTGTTTTCCAGAGGCAGGGTGGTGTTGAGGGACCTCGTGGTCAATGAAATAGGTGGCTATCCCACAACCTTCCTGCCCACCACCAACTCAGTCCCCAAATACAGTGCAAAATCAGGGCTCCAAATAACCCCTTTACTTTAGGCTTATTGAAGCCCTTCAGTGACCAATTATTGCCCAATTAATGCCTTAATCTAACTGCATTGCCATACTGGGCTGAGTAGCGGCAGGCAGGTGAGAATGAGAAGGCTTTCTTAGAAAATCTGTTGAAATGTAGGTGAGGATGTTGGGTCAGCTTGGGGTAAATCATTTTTGCAACAGCGTTGTGCTGTTCAGAGGCATGCCCTCAGACATTACCCCAACCCTGCCTGTCCTTCAAAATCCCCCACCCCACCTTCCACTGACTCCTGATCCCTCCTTTCCTAAAATTCTGGATATCTCTCTATTATGTAGCCATGTTGTGTGTGTCAAATTTGAGTCCTGGGACTTGGGAGGGCTTCTGGGCAATCAGATTGGATGGAAGATAGCAATAGTCATCGCTGCCCTACCCCTTTTACAGACACCCATTGCTAAAGTTCAGCTCATAAAGAAACTTCAACTGTTTTATTTAACTTTCTTCTGAATTAGTCATTTGATAATCCAACTTCATGAGTCTACTGTGAATGATCCAAATGTTTCCAGGCATCTCAACTTCAACGCTATTCAGGATCTCTTTGTATATTTTGATTTCTTTTTTGAGAGAGGAGGAAATTTCTGGTATTTGTCTTAAATCTGACAGTTTATTGGAATCAACCTGACTCCCTATTCTTCAACTGAAATTAAAGTGATTTCTAAACTTACTTTTTCCATGCACTTTGGCTATGTGCTGTTTACTCAGTTATTATTTTTACAAGCAACTGTGAAGTTTATTTTTGATGTTCAAACCCATTATTTTACATAGGTTTGGAGCCTATAGTTCCATGACTGCATGTTCATATTGATGGGGTGCTCGGATCTTTTCAGCTTTCAGATTTGCAGAGACAGCTGATTTTTTTTTGGTTGGAATGGATGTTGGGAATCAATGGAAATCAACTCATCTTTCTATATTTCATAGCAATAATCAGTTAATGTATTATTGATATTATATTAATACATATTCATTCACTTCGGAAAATAGTAGACATTGCACATGAAGTTTTCAGTTTACCACTTCTAGTCTATAGTTCCCATTACAGTGATGCTGTTCACTTACCATTTTTGTGAAAACACAGAAATTTCATGCTTTTTGGGGACATAATAGTTGCAAATTAAGAGATTAAAATCTTTACGAGGAAAGAGAACATTATAATAAAGCCTGATCTAAAATAAGGAAGTTCCTAGAATTCATTATTCTAAAAATGTTGGTTAAATGAGTGATTAAGAATTGTGAGCAATATTTTATCAGCTTTATTTCAGGTTTCAGGTTGAAGAAGTATCTGTTGTTTTCACCGGAAGACGTGAATAATTTTTTAAGCTTTTTTTTCTACTTGCAAGCCACATACATCCTGTGGTTCAGAGGGCTGGCTCTTGTGTTTCTGTGAAAGGCACTCCAAATAATTAAAGGAGGAGCGTAATAATTGATCCAAGGATGATACTCCATCAACTCTTCCCTCACTAATGCAGGATTAAACCATTGCCTCTTCCAGATGTGGTGTGAAAACCGTATCATCCAAAATTTTGGAATACTGCATGCAGTTCTGGCCTCCCTGCTGCAGGAAGGATGTTGTGAAACTATAAAGGGTTCAGAACAGATTTACAAGGATGTTGCCAGGGTTGGAGAGTTTGAGCTTTAGGGAGAGGCTGAATAGGTTGGAGCTATTTTCCCTGGAGCATCCGAGGCTGAGGGGTGACCTTACAGAGGTTTACAAAATCATGAGGGCATGGACAGGGTGAATAGTCAAGGTCTTTTCCCCAGGGTGGGGGGTTTCCAAAATTGGAGGTCATAGGTTTAAGATTGGAGGGGAACGATTTTGAAAGGAACCTAAGGAGCCAACGTTCTCATGCAGAGGGTGGTGCGTGTATGGAATGAGCTGCCAGAGGAAGTGGTGGAGGCTGATGTAGTTACAATGTTTAAGAGGTATGTGGATGGGTATATGAATAGGAAGGGTTTAGAGGAATATGGGCCAAATGCTGGCAATTTAGCATATCTGGCTGGCAAGAACGAGTTGGTCTGAAGTGTCTGTTTCCATACTGTACAGCTCTATGACTCTATGACTCTAAGCGCACTTCACTTAAGTCTTCTGTTATTTATTTTGTGCATCTATCTGGTCCTTCTGATGTGCGCTGGTTAGGCCTTGGCTGGAGTATTGAGTATTTCGGCGCAACACTTTTGCAAGGATGCTAAGTCTTGGATGCTGAAGAGATTTGTTACTACCATACAAGAGATTTGTAATGTCAGAGAAACTGCAATTACTGTCTTCGAAGCAGAGAAGGTTGTGATGAATTTTGGGAGAGGTGCTTACAGTCAGAAATGGTTTTATGAATAATCTGAAATAAAAAAAACAAAGTGCTCGAGAAATGCAGCAAGTCTGGCAGCATCTGTGGACAGAGAAAGCAGTTAACATTTCGAGTCCAATGTAACTCTTCGGGCTCAACATTAATTGTGTATTTCTCTCTTCACAGATGCTGCTAGACCTTGTCAGTTTCACTAATGCTTTCTGTTTTTATCTCAGATTTCCAGCATCTGCAGTATTTTGCTTATATTTATGAATAAACTGCTCCCAGTAGCAATACGGATCACAAACTGGACTTCACAGATTTCAGGTGAATGGCAAGATTCACAAAGTGAAAACAATTTACGTAGCAAGTTATGACCTGAAATGTACTGCCTGAAAAATACATTAAAAGATCAATACTAACTTTTAAAAGGGAATTAAATAAGTACTTGAACAGGGAAAATGTTTACAGAGTTGTGGGGACAGAGCAGTCATGCAAACTAATTAAATAGCTCTTTCAAACAGTCATGATGGGTTGAATGGTCAGCTTCTATGCTCTTTCCTTCTAGGTTTCTAATGTTGAGATGAATTGCCTCATCAAACAGTACAATTAAATGAATCATGTCATTTGCAAAGGGAAATAAAAGTTGAACAAAACTTATTCTTGAAAGTATTCTCTCGATTATTTTAGGAGTTGTGCGATAAAGCTGAACCTGTGCTGACTTTAATCTGTGCATTGTATTAGTAGAGGATTGGGGCAGTAGCTTTTTCTATTATCCTGATTTTTGGTTTGCTTCTATTTGACTATATTTACAATAAAGTGAATGAATTTTAACAAGATGCTTCTGAGATACATAATTTGATTAAAAATGAACACTGATCCAAAGATAGAGTTAAATGCTTGATAAGGCATGACCAAAAACCTGGTCTGAGGTGACAGAGTTCTTAAACAGGAAGCGAGCGATTGAGTGTATAGAGAGGCACTAGTGGGGCATACTGCAGAACTTTCAGCAACAACTGAATTGACTGAGCCAAGAAAGGAGGCAGACAAGGTTACGAGGTGAAAATATGTAGTCTTCATATTGGAGAAGAAGCTTCATTCATCATCAGGTGGGACAGAAAAGTTGTGAAAAGTCTGCTTCAACCTGCGTCATTGGTCAGAGAGAGGAGAATAAATCAGTGTGGAGTTAATGGTGCAAGTGACGGTGGCATTACTGTTCCCAGTGTTTAACTGGATGAAGTTGCAGCCAATCCAGTGTTGGATGTTAAGCAAGTAAGTTGACAACTCAAAGCTTAAATGTGAGGAATGCCATGTTGAACGTATGTGTATTGAACTCCATCCCACAATGTGTATCTTCAAATAATAAGAACAGGAAGCGAAGGACTTTGAATGAGAATGGAAAATCAGTGTGTGTATTTCATGAAACTGGTTCTCCTCCCTCACCCCACAGTACCAGGTACTGTACCTTAAAAAGGAGCCAGCAGATAACTAGCTGTTGGAATGAACCTCCAGTTATTCTTCTTTGCTGTGATTGAGGGCAACATGATGCTTACAAAGCTCCTGCTCCATGGCATATTGAACTTTGCATGTATATGTTTTTTTAACTTCATTTTTGTAATGCAAATATTGATGAAAAGATGCCTGTTGATTGCCCCAGTATTCCTGGTGCACTTCCAATGTCAGTTTCCTGTATCAAGTGCTGTAGGCTATGGTGAAGGTGGTCCTACAATTCCATCGTATAATATTACTATATTTGTATATATTTGTTTTAACCATTTTTCTTGTAACTTCTTTGGCTTGTAGAATAGGACGTGTTTTCTCAAACAGTCATATTCATCAATGAGCTTTCAACAGGATTAATCGTAAAAAAGCAGTCTAACTCATTAACTCCCTCATGGTTCGATCTTTCTATCACAGAACATTTTAATCATTTAAATCTTATTTTAATTTTGAGACCTCTATTAAAAATATAACATTGTTCAGGAACTCTCATTAGCCAGGTATCAGTGGGTACCTGATGAGAGTTGTAAACATTGCCAAGATAAACCAGAATTGTGAACATGGATAGGAGCTGAACGCACTTCTTTTGTTCACATCAGAATAATAGATTGAGAAGATAGCTGACTTTCAAGTCTTTGGATTAAGTTTGGATGGGTCCCAGGTCACAGAAATTTTCTCATGCAGGACAGTTTAATCTTGTACCCAAAATATAAATTTCCATTGTTACCTCTATGCTAACTCCTACTCAATTCATATGTAAGATTCCATTAAACAAACTGCTTCCCATTACAGTCCTGTTAAGTGTTGTCACTGTTCTTAGTATAACTTTACACAAAAATGGTTTTCAGGGAAAACCACGCTTAATGTTACACAGTGATAGCACAATTCACCCTCAGGTGAATTCTTTCTATATACTGCTTTCCATTGTTTCTTTCTTGGGTTCAGTGGTTTAAGCAAGGAGTTAAATGGGTTGTTCCAACAAGATTTGCCAATTTACCGTTGCTAAGTAGAAGTCACAAATTTTAATGCTTGAATGATATTTTCTTGGCAAAGTGGCTGTGTTTATCCAGATTCAGCTGGACCCCTGAGACCGAGCATTTAAACTGAAATCCCATATTGTGTATTGTACTGGTGCCTATTCTCGATAGGCTTCTCTGAGTTATGAGGTTTGAGATTGTACTCCAAACTGGTACTTCTAATTCTACCAAAGCCATACTGTTATAAACACCTTAGAACTACTTTGTTTCACCTCATAGAAGGAAGGAATTTAGCTGATCATAATCGTATGCTCTTTTTATGAACTAATCCCTTTGCTTCTTATCCCCCATTGTTGAGCTTTGAATATTTGTCCCACTTTTGAATCACTGTGGTTCCTGAGGTGCAATGGCAATGTCCCTACCTTTGAGCCTGGAGACCTGGGATAAAGTCCCAGCTGTTCCAGAGACGTGTAATGACAATCCTGAACAGATTGATTAGAAAATATAGATTTCTGTTTCAGCTACTGTCAACAATGATTCCTCTAACAACTCAGTAGAAGTAAATTTCTTCTGGCCTCTTTTCCCTCTTTCTCAGTGAAAAATGCAAGCCTTGCTTTGACTCTCAGAAAGAGGAAGTAGGCTTTCCTTATCTATGCTATCAAAATCTTTTATAATTTTCTTTTTTAAAACTACATCTTTTCACCCATTTGTTCTAATCTGACAAAAATAATACCAGTAACACATTTGCATCTAAGGTTTGCTCTCCGCTTGAAGGCATTGTTGCTCTTCCTATTATGGGATGTTTAAGATTCTGATTGTAACCAAACTGTTGTCTCATTAAGTTCATTAGTATATCTTTGCTGTTCTCATCTGTTGCTTTAATAAAAACCCATTAAATGTGCAGGAAATAATTTTCATTATCAAAGTGGGTGAGGCATTAGGAATTAGATTCGTGTGGCAGATTACACATCATTTGAACACTTCATTAATGTTTCTTTTCAGTAGCTCATCAAACTAAGTGCATATTTAAACACATGGTAGTTTCCAATTAATGGTAGGGAAGTGGTGTGATATTCGGTCGTTTTAGATCAGATGTTTTTAGCTTTGAAATGATCAAATCACATTATGAGGAAAAATGTAAATCTCCTCCGAAGTATGTGTTTTCATTCTCTTACCTTGCACTTGCAGGAGAGCACTTAACCAGATTGTTTACAGGTTGGAGGTCTGCATCACACTGTTTTATCTCCAACTCCATCTATAACTTGTATGTCATGAGGCTCCTTGCTGGAGGCACAGACGAATGTGTCTCATCAAAGCTTCCTGAGAAGGACTATGCTTTAGTGCCATGATTCTAGCTAGAAAAGGACTCTTGTTGAAAGCCAATATACTATATTGAAGATTGTCCAGTTGCACAACAATCCGTCTTCAATTGCTGAGAAAACACAGCTCTGGCAACTATTTTAGGTATATTTTTGATAATGAAAAGGCGTAATATTATTGAGAACCAGGTGCCTCTGGATGCTGGACAGCAAAAAGTAAACTTTGCTTTTATTTTTGACATTGGAAAATTGCTTGAATTTAATTCCAAAAATCAAAAGTGAGCGCAGACAATTTTGAATACTTTTGTGTTTGATGAAGTTGGCTTCCATTGTGCAAATCAAATCCAGACTGCAGAAATGGATTGCAATTGAATCTGTTCCGTGCTGTTTGAGGCAGTTTATACACGCTGTGGCATAATGTTAAACTCTTATTAGGAAGCAAGTTTGAGATGTGGTAAATGCAATGCTTAGTGCACCAATAGAGAGATTCTCTTGAAGGGCATCAGCCGAACATTGAACGCCTACAAAGTTGTCTATGGTCTCAGTAAATCAGAAACATTTAATTCAAAAAATTTACAAAAACAAAGTTGTTGGAAAAGCCCAGCAGGTCTGGCAGCATTTGTGAAGGAAAAAACAGAGTTAACGTTTCGGGACTGGTGACCCTTCTTCAGAAGCGGACCTGAAACGTTAACTCTGTCTTTCCTTCACAGATGCTGCTAGACCTGCTTAGCTTTACCAGCAACTTTGTTTTTGTCCCTGATTTACAGCATCCGCAGTTCTTTCGGTTTTTAATTCAAAAAGATCTTGTTTTTTTTTTTCTCCTGGCAGACTAAACCTGTTGCATTCGCAGTACGGACAAATGTTGGCTATAGTGCAGCACTGGATAATGATGTCCCTGTCCCAGGCATGGCTATCTCATTTGAACCAAAGGATTTCCTACATGTCAAAGAAGTAGGTTTGATACACATTGTAGCATTTAACAAAATTTGTCTTAATCAATGTGTGAATATATGTATTTACTTTTTTCTTTCGTTTTGCCCATGTTTAGAAATTTAGCAATGATTGGTGGATAGGACGGCTGGTTAAGGAAGGCTGTGAAATAGGTTTCATCCCGAGTCCAGTCAAATTAGAAAACATGAGGTTCCAGAATGATCAAAAGGTGAAGCAAGGAAAATATCACTCAAGGTAAGTGGACAGAACGATCTGGATGTGGAAAGTGCACAGGACCAGCATGTGATAATTTAGATCTGATTCAACAGAGCTGAAGTTCCTCTGTTCTGATTTGTCAGATTAATCAGCTTAGTCTGACAAAATGCAGAAGAGAAAATCATGCAGGTGTCTTGAAAACAAAATGGTACTGATGAATAATTTTAACTCAGGTCAGGCTTGAAATTGGATTCCAAATCAGATTTGATTAACTGTGCTGAGGACTGAATGTAGTTAAGGCCCAAAAATAAAAAGGGAAGCTGGAATACTTTACTGAATGCTATTCTTGACTCCTCATTTTTATTTTAAACGTAAAATGTTTAGTGAAATTTGTGAGAACTGGAAATTATCAAATGAAGATTGTACATACTAGAGTGATGACGAAAAAAGGAAAATACAAATGACCTTGCCTCAATTCACCTAAGACTACTTATGGCAATTATAAATCAAATACATATTAAAATACTAGTAAACTTCTTTGAAGAAAGTACTTTGGATTATATTGGTCTAGACTTTGCTGGAGTGGGGTGTCTCATGATGTCATGTTCATTAAAATTGTTTGTACTGCTGTATTTTTATGACTTTAGTCTGCAAATTTCTTGCAAATGCAAACAAGTATCATTACACTGATCGCAACTAGGCATCTAACTGCTTTAAGGATGAAAAATATGAATTAGGAGTGGAAATAGGCCATTCAGCTTCTCTGGCCTGCTCTGCCATTTAATAAGATCAAACGTGATCTGATTGTGGCCTCAAATCCAAATTTCTGCCTACACATAATAACTTTAACTTTAACTTAACTTTAACTCTCTTGTTAATCTGCATGTCCTCTTCACAACTTACTTTCTATTTTACTATCTTTGTATTGTTGCTAAGTTTGCTGATGATGCACTAATTCACTTTAATCAAAGTCCATTCATATAGATTGCAAATAATTGAGGTCCCAACACTGATCCTATGGCACACAATTGTCACATCCTGCTAAGCTAAAAGGATCTGTTTACACTCACCTTCTGTTTTGTATTAGTTATCACAACTTCTGTCCTTGCTAATAACTGACCCCCAACACCAAGAACTCGTACTTTGCACAGCAATCTTTCATATGACTCCTTGTCAGATGTCTTCTGGACATTTCAGTGCAGTACATTGACTGGTTTCCCTTTTATTTATTTTTGTTGCTTGTTACTTACTCAAGAAATTCTAATGAATTAGTCAAACATGACTTTCCTTTCACCTATTTTTCTAATCAACTTGTTCAGAGGTGTTATTACACACCTCTGGAGAAGGTTAAACTTGAATCCGAGTCTCTTGGTCCAAGAGTAGGGACATGACCACTGTGCCAAAAGAGGGCTCCATGACTCCCCTTTCACAAGACTCTGCCTGATTGCATTCAGATGTTCTAAGAGTCCTGCTATAAGCTACAGGTATTTCTCCTATAATGCGATAGTTGCATTCTTGTCTGACCTCGCGTTATAGAAAATTGCCATTAAAAGTCATGTTCTAGGGAAATTGTTATAGAAAATCACTATACCTGCACAGCAGAAAGTTTGTGTTATCCAAACAGCATCCACTATTCATTAATCAAATTACAGCCAATTCACATTAATGAAACACGCGTTATAGCAGAAGTACCTGTACTCAGTAGTAGATTCCGGCATTTTCGCTTTGACAGATGTTAAGATGGTTCTGGCATTTTCCAGTCTTTAATCAAGACCTTTATTCCTTGATGAAGATCTTTGTTATCAGTTCACTTTTCACAAATATTGATTTGCATCCTAAATCTAATCTTAACCCTAACCCTGATCCTTTTTCTGATTGTTGCAATTTAAATTATTATAATTTTCAAATTTAGTTGTTCTGTACTGCCTTCTATGCCTCTATAAAATAATTGCTTGGATATCATCTTCCACTGAAAAGGAATCTCAGTTTCTCCAGTTGCTGTTTTAGAATTCCAACATTTAATACAGTGCATTCCAAACGTTTTCTCACTTTGAAGCTTAAAAATTATCATGACCCTCTCAATGAAAGGGTTTGGACCTCTAGGAGATCCAACTGTTTGGAAAACGTTTGAAGACTTTGGACCTCAGAGGTGCTGTTTGAGAGAGTGTATAGCTTTTAAACCTTGATTAGAGCTCCACAATGTCCTCAGAGCTTGCAATTCTAAAATTTCAGCCCATGACCTCCACTTGGGTCCCAACCCCCACTTTGGGAAACCCTGATCTAACGCAATGTCACTTATTCAGTAGGGAAATTCCATCGTTCTTAATGTCTTTCTTACCATGTCCAGACCAGTAGCTGATGTAAAAATTTAGACATCAAATGTAATTATTTACCTGCACGGGTAGCAAAGCAAAGAATGTATTTATATAATTCAACTTGATAAGGATACCAACTATAACACACAATTCAGATTTTGATATTCACTATCAAAAAGCTGTCATTGCTTAAATTAAATCGGTGCATCATGCAATCAAAAGCATTGATTAAAAACAGTAATGCAGAGGATGAAATGGAATAGTCCTACCGAGTGGGGGATGACAGCAGGAAAAACTGCCTAACCAAGAACGTCACATGCTTAAAAAAATTACAAATATTTTATTTTTGTTGTATTTACATCTCAGAAATCGAGCGCTGAGCTAAACATATCTGTACCAATGTTTGTGCTTCAGACAAATGTTTTCTCCCTCCCTTTCCCATTTAATGGTTAGTGTATTTTTCTGATCTTCCACATATGCTTATCTAGTTTCTTGTTAAAGATATCTCTGCTTTTAGCTCTGATTGTTGCTTGTTGCAGAGAGTTACACATTCTGTTCACTCCCTCTTTCTTGATGAAGGAGCTTCTCCTTATTTTTTAAAATTGATTTTATTCATGAATATCATACATGTATGTCCCCTAGTGTTTATATCCTTTACAAGTGGAACCACCTTCTTTATTCTCCCCTGTCAAAGCCTTTCGTGGTCTTTAAGGTTTTTAACAGGTCACCCCCCAGATTTGTTCAAGACAAGAGTGTCCCAATCTGTTTAATCTTTCTTGATGAATATAACTTCTCAGTTCTGCATCTACCCTTGTAAATCTTTTTTATCCTTGAATTTTCTGTGTTCCCTACTACTCTCATCATTCAGAAATGATTTGCAGAGAAGTATTTGTAGTACTATTAAGTGTAGTGATGGCAGTAAAAATAAGAGCGACAAACTATTGAAAAGATCTGGAACAGTTAAGCAGAGGGTCCAAAGAATTCGAGTTGATGGAAGTTGGTTATTTTTATTGTTGTTTAGTTGTGTCATTGATAGTAATATCATTAAATTTAATTTGTATCTGTCTCTTCTAGTAAATCAGGTGGAAATTCATCTTCCAGTTTAGGTGATGTTGTGCCTAGTTCTAGGCGATCTACTCCTCCCTCTTCTGGTAAGTAGATTAACAAGTTCTCTCCCTGCTGAATTACATAAATGTTGTAATTATTATTAGTTTATTGTTATTGATAGCATATTGAGTTATATGTTCTGAATGTTCCTCTGTAAGCATCCTGTACGTAAAAGCAATGACAGCATTTTATCTTCATGCTGCTGATTAGTATTTAAAGTAAGAACAACTTTAGGCAGGACAACTTCCAAACTTTGGCCTTTCAAAACAAAACTGTATCACATGACATCCCCCATTAGCTCAGCACGTCTGGGCTACAGGTAAAGCTGCTGCCCAATGAGCCCTGTGCCTTAAATTGTTAGCCCTGTGTGGATGCACATGTCAGGATTGATGTTGGCCAGAATCAGATTGAAATCTGTCACACAGCCTTCCTTAAGTCAGTGACACGGTTCAGCAAACTTTTTATGATTTAAGTTAATTCATACAAAGCGACACAAGATTTATTTCTAATGAGGAAAATTTAATGAGTGAATTGTTGATTGGAGGAGGAGAGATCCGGTTATATTTGAAGATCTCAAATGTGATTTCTTTAGTATGGTTAGTTAATCATTGCTATACTACACAAATTCTGAAGTGAAAACATGCAATTTCCTGATGGAACTTAAATTGAAGCTACAGTATGTTTTACCAAAACAGGCAGGAGATTCTTAACTTCAACGGCAGAAGGTTGAGAATTAATATTTAGGAGCTTCCAAATTCAAGTAAAATCTGAAGATTATTTTGCCATGCAGCTTAAATTTTTACCATCATGGCTGATGATCATGTGATGTCTTTTAACTGCAAGTTATTAACAGATTTTGAAATGCAGAACAATGATACTGCTGAGAGCAATCTGTATGATGTTTGCTTTATGTGTCACCATTACATTTAGCAAGATTTTTGTGCTTCTTTTGTGGCCCATCTTGTTAATCATATCCTGAGTCAGTTTGCAAAGCATTTAGTTATTGTTTTCCCTCCATAACTGGCCTAGTCTTCATTTGTTGCATTCATTTTAGCTCTCCATTCAGTCTGAAAATCGGTGATCTCTGAGCTATAACTTTGGTGTATAGATCATCTAGAGATTGCAACTAGTACTTGCTTGTGATATTGTTCAGATATTTACTTGGGATTGCAGTAGGAGCTAAAATTCACTTACTTCAAGATGACTTCTAACTTCTCTGAGACTAACCAACTGCATTCCTACTGAATTTGTGCAATTTTTTAATATTCAAACTTAAAGTCATAATTTCCTTTTTAAACTGGTGGAATTATACAGTGAAAACAAATGAAAGGTAGTTGAATAATCCAATATTAATTTCTAAAATCTACAGAATGAAATTTATAACCAAAATAACAAGATGGTGGCTGGCTCCCTCCCTCCAACTGGCATCTATCTAGTCGTTATGTAAACACTCATGTCTACATAAGCTGGTGTTCCACTGTCTTGTATTACTCTATTCTTCACCATGAAGTTGCTCCTCCAATAGCTTGGTACAAAGTTGTTGAGCACCACTTGGCAGTAGAAACCAGCATCTCGCATCTTGCAACCAATGACAGTATCTATGAGAACATACAAACGTTTGGAATGACCAAAGGTCCAGCTTCCTTTTGAATGTGTTTCTCACAAACACAATTACAAACGTAATTTTTGCACTGTACTTCCCCCGCTTAATTGACTACCTTTGAGGGGGGGGGGGGGGGGGGGGGGGGGGGGGGGGGGGGGGGGGGGGGAGGTGGTGGATAATAATGACAGATTCCAGCAAGTTGGAAGAATTTCAGAATGCTAATGTAATATGATTCT
>NW_025967945.1:0-25000 GCF_021869965.1 Rhincodon typus
TATTGAAATACATCAGATTTCAAATTGGCTCAATAGGATTGAGACTGGATTGATACTTCCTCTTGTGAGGGAGACTAGAACTAGGGGACACAGTTTAAGAATAAAAGTATCAATTTTAAGATGGAGATGAGGATGTTGTTTTTCTTTGCGGGTTATTAGTACATGGAATTCGATTCACTGAGTTGATAGACAAGGGAGTCAAACTAATTTTTTAAAAAGTTTGTTCATACAATGAGAGTGTCCTGGTAGGGGCAGCATTTATTTCACATCCCTAGTTGCCCTTGAAGAGGTGGTGGTGAGCTGCCTTCTTGAATCAGTGCAGTCCATGTGCTGTAGTTAGACCCACAATGCCATTAGGGAGGAAGTACCAGGATTTTGACCAAGAAATCCTGAAGGAACGATGATACACTTTCAAGTCAGGATAGTGAGGAGCTTGGAAGGGAACTTGCATTCCCATATATCTGCAGTTCTTGCTTTTCTAGATAGTAGAAGTCATACAGTTGGAAGGTGCCCTCTATGGAACCTTGGTGAGTCATTTCAATGGATCTTGTAAACGGTACACACTGCTGCCACTGACTATCGATGGTTGAGGGAGTGAATGTGGTTGCTCTGTCCCAGATGCTGTTAAGCTTCTTGAGTGTTGTTGGAGCTGCACCCATCCATGGAAGTGAGGAGCATTCCATCGCACTCCTGACTTGTGCTTTGTAGATGGTGGACAGTCTTCGGGGAGTCAGGAAGTGTGTTACTCACTACAGGACTCATTACTTCTGCCCCGTTTTTGTAACCACGTCATTTATGTGGCTATTTTACTTCAGTTTCGCAGGTCGTTGATTGTGGTGGATTCTGATGTTGATGCCATTGAATGTCAAGGTTAGATTCTCTCCTGTTCTGGATGGTCATTATCTGGCAATTGTGTAGCACAAATGTTATTTGCCTTTTGTCAGCTCAGACTTGAATACTGTCCAGCTCTTGCCGCATTTAAAAATTGACTGCTTCAGTCTCTGAGGAGGCACAAATAGTGCTGGACATTGTGCAATCATCAGCTGTCATGATTCCAGATGATGCCACCAGACAGGTCAGACCTGAAAACAAGCTTGATTTTTTTTTTTTAATTTTGCACTGAATATCAGCACTAAATTGTGCTGAATTCTAACAATAAAACAGAACTTTGATATGCAAAAGAGTAAACCAAATTTTTGCAAAAACACAATTTGAAAAATTCTGAAATTCATGACCAAATACAATCCCATCTATCCCAACACTATGATGTCATAGTACTGAAACACCAAAGAGTGTTTACTTCTCTATCAAATCTATAAGTTAAAGTTAACTGTTCTTCGAATTCCCGGTCTTGAGTATTTGGTAGCCTTTTCCTTGATTACTCACAAAATAGAGCTTACACTTTCTCAAATAACTTCAAATAACGCCTCTAGGGTCATAAGAATGTAAGAGAGAGGAACAGGCATAAACTATTCAGCCCCTGAAGCCAGCCCCACTGTTCAATAGGATATGGCTGACCTAATATTCCTCATATCCATTTTCCTGCCCTTTCCCCACAACTCCCAATTCCCCTACTGATCACAAATTATCTATCTCAGCCTTAAATATACACAAGGACCCTGCCCCACAGCTCTCTGTGGCAAGGAGTTCCAAAGACACAACCCTCTGGGAGAAGAAATTCCTCTTCATCTCAGTCTTTATTCTTTATTCTGAGACAATGTCTTACATTCTCCATGAGGGGAAACATCCTCGCAGCATTTATCCCATCAAGTCCCTTAAGAATCTTAGATGTTTCAATGAGATCACCAATCATCCTTCTAAACTCCAGTCTCAACCTGTTTAGCCTCTGCTCATAAGATGATCCCTCCATATCAAAGATCACCCAAGTGCACCTTTTCTAAATTGGCTCCAATGAAATATCTTTTCTTAAAGAAGTGGACCAAAATGGCTTAGAGTTCTCCAGATGTGGTCTCACCAGCACTTGAACAGTTATAATAAGACTTCCATACTCTCATACTCCAATCTGCCTGAAATACGGCCCAACATTGCATTAGCATTCCTGATCCTTACTTTCTGTTAAAACACCTCTTCTGGCCTCGAACTTTCAAATTAAAATTCTTACACTGAGGTAACCTTGTACCTAACTTTTCTGAACTGACTACTTTCTGTGGGAGAAATCGTTTCATACATCCGACTTCAATATGGACATTGCAAACTCAAGGTGAAAGCTTTCCAAGCCATGAGTTTCTCCCCTAAGAGGAAGAAATCCCAATGCTTCTATACCAAAGGACAATCTCTATAGCTACTTCCTTTAAAATCCTTGGGAACAAGCCAGAGGAATTAACAGCCTTTTGCCTCATTAGTTTTTCTTGTACCTTTTTTCCAGTGATAGTTATTGTGTTTATTTCCTCCACCACACCCCAGTCAAATAACCTAGATTTAGGTAAAGGCTGGTTATGGATGTTAAACAATGGACATTTTGTCCTCCCACCTCAAGCCACCTCCACCTCAAGCCCCACTCCCATCTCCTACCTACTAGCCTCATCCCGCCCCCTTGACCTGTCCGTCCTCCCTAGACTGACCTATCCCCTCCCTGACTCCCCACCTACACTCACCTTTACTGGCTCCACCCCCGCCTCTTTGACCTGTCTCTCTCCTCTCCATCTATCTTCTCCTTTATCCATCTTCTATCCGCCTCCCCCACTCTCCCTATTTATTTCAGAATCTCCTTCCCCTCCCCCATTTCTGAAGAAGGGTCTAGGCCCGAAACGTCAGCCTTCCTGTTCCTCTGACGCTGCTTGGCCTGCTGTACACCTTGTTATCTGACATTGAAGGAGACACGGATATTCCAATGAATTTGTGATCTGAGTCACTCAGTACCATACGTTTATCCACAGGATTTCATTGATTTCTTTGAATACTTTTAGTAAAATATGACTTATATTGCGAGATCAGAGCTTGAGGCAGAAACAAATATCCAAAATTATATGTGTAAGTAAGACAAATCATTGTCCCAGCTTACACTAAAATGTCTACCCATAAAATTTTGAGGAGTACAGAGAAGAGTTCTAAATTTGCAATAGTCTTAACAGTGGGATTATTAGGAACAATTCTAAATGAACTGAAAAGCCTAGAATGTAAATTTTGAAAGCAGAATAACCAAGTAAGTGATTTATCCTGCACTCTTTGACATATTCTTGCTTCTTGACCTGCAGCTGAAGTCCAGTGTGAAATAGAACGAATCTTTGAACTAGCAAGAACACTGCAGTTAGTAGTCCTTGACGCAGATACAATCAACCATCCAGCTCAGTTGGGCAAAACCTCTTTGGCTCCTGTGATTGTCTATGTGAAAATTTCATCTCCAAAGGTATCGTGACACATGTTTTTGCATTTTTCTTTTGGTTTTCCAAACATCAGTCTGTATAATTCTGCAAGGCCCATCAGCAGAAGATGGAATGAGCGTTTTCTTCAAACACAATTTCAAGGTGGTGGTCACCTGTTAAAATACGATTAACATCTCCTGCATCTACGAGAAAACAATGCTAAATACACCCCTGTAAACTTGGTCATTTTGGGGCACTTCTGTCCCTCCAGATTTGAAATGGGTAACTGTTGGTGTTGATGAGAAGGATTTGGCTGAAAGGTAAAATGTATGTTAATTATACGGATGTGGCATCATAATTCTTGCATCGTTTCCCAGGATTCCATCAAGTATCCACTGAAACTGTGGAGGGAAGTGTTGACGTTTATGGGTCTGAGTGTCCGTAGAAGGGTAGCCACCAACGCCCTGAGGCTTTGAATAAACTCTAGGAGCAACAAGACTGCAGTTCCAGCAATTTATATTGTCACATGGTTTTATAAGCACTTGAGCAGTGCGCAGCCTCTCTCCCTTAACTAGGAGCAGACATCACTATCTGTCTTAGAGATAGTAGGAACTGCCGATGCTGGAATCTGAGATAACAAGGTGTAGAGCTGGAGGAACACAGCAGGCCAGGCAGCATCAGAAGAGCAGGAAGTCTGACGTTTTGGGTCTGAACCCTTCTTCAGAAATGGGGGTGGGGAAGGGGGCTCAAATAAATACAGAGGAGGAGGCGATGATAGAAGGTGGATAGAGGAGCAGATAGGGGGAGAGTAGACGGACAGGTCAAGGAGGCGGGGATGAGGCTATTCGGTAGGAAGTGGGGGTGGGGGTTGGTCAGTGAGGTGGGAGGAGCGGATAGGTGGGAGAAAAGACGGATAGGTCAAGGAGGGGGGGACGAGATGGGCTGGTCTTGGGATGAGGTTGGGGGTGGGGAGATTTTGAAGCTTGTAAAGTCCACATTGAGACCATTGGGCTGCAGGGTTCCCAAGCGGAATATGAGGTGCTGTTCCTCCAGCCTTCAGAGGCATCGTTGTGGCATGGGGGGAGGCCCAGGATGGACATGTGGTCCAAGGAGTGGGAGGGGGTGTTGAAAGCCTGAAAACAGGAAAGTAGCTGACTCAGAAAAATTAGTTAGATCCAGTCTGGTAAAGTTATACAGTGTCATTGTCATGGCAGGACTTTGAACTGTTTTATACTTGCTACTCTCTTGAAGTGTCTGATTCTTTATATCTTGACGACTAGGTAGGTGCATTTTTTTTTAAGCACTAACTTCCTAAGCTTACTGTTTTGCCTTGCATGTAGGTTTTGCAGAGATTAATAAAATCCAGAGGAAAATCCCAGGCTAAACACCTGAATGTGCAGATGGTTGCTGCAGACAAACTGGCTCAGTGCCCACCTGTAAGTAATTTTAATCATTTTTTTCCTCCATGTATTGCACACAACTATTTATTATAACTTATTTATTTCTTGAAAGCCAATTGATTGACACTTTCACATCACTACTTCAGCTTGAACATAGCGTGTAGTAAGCAGCAAAAAGAATGGAATTATTCTGCAGTTCTGACAGGACGAGGGGAGGGAGAAGCAGACAGGTTCAATTCTTTTGTGAGGCCCAATATCCTGCCACCAGCTCACAAGCAGGAAAGGACCCTGCCTTAGTGCATGATGGGACTGGCGACTGCATTTTGCCTCGCATGGCCAACTTAAGTGACTGCCCCTGACTGCCTTCAATCCATTCAGCTACCATTCTGTTTAATAGCCATCACAGTGCCATTGCCAGTGTAGCTCTTTGCAGAGGTTGCAGCTGCAGTGAAAGGGCACCACAATGACTCTGCAGCCCTGAAGCAGATTAAGCAGAGGAGTGATAGTGGCATAGTTACAGCAGTATACCGACGATACCATTGCAATGAGGTGGCCCCTTTCTGGACCATAGGAAGGCCCCCTTGCTACACTTCAGGCAATGGAGTATCTCCACAGAGGCGAGTAATGATCTTTAACTGGCCACTTCAGAGCCCAGCTCAATGGTCTCAGGGTGGGCAGACAACTTTCCTATGCTGGCAAACTGGCATGGCAGTGCGAAGATATCAGGCATACCCCCACCCCGACACTGTTCCACATCGCTTTGTCAGCTTCCCACCTCCCTAGCCACCCTCAAAGCAACCATAAAGTTCCAGCCAAGTGGACAGTTAGAAATATAATGGGTTTTATGTAGGTGCAGAGACAGAAGAACAGTTGATCTGAGGAAGGGTGGAAAACAGGAGAGGTTAAGCTATAGACGAGACCATGGTGCAAAACTTGAGGGCTTTATATATAAAGAACTGCTGGATGTCTTAGAAAGAAATTAATGCTGAAAGTGGAAAAGTGCCAATCAACATTGGCCATATGGTGAAATATAATGGGCTGAGGTTACTGGAAAATTAACAGCATGTCATTATTAATGTACCGATCAGCCGGAAATTCAGGCGATTAACAAATACAAATCTCTAGGGTTTCCAAGTCAATTTATGCCACTCTGTTGCTTGAAGCACAGACAGAAACAGCATCTCTTCCTTTGTCTTCCCCTTATTCATAAGAATTTGCTGAATTTACACATTATATGCCCTTTAAACTCATTGCAGAAATTTAAACCTGGCAATTAAAATCATAAGTATCCTTCCAATGAAATGATAATTATTACCATACTACCAATCAGTCTCTGGCTCAGAAATTTTGAAATGTTTTATCTTGGTCCTTGCATGAGGGAAATTGTTCAAGATTTGAAAAGATGTTTTATTTTTAAATTTTTCTTTTTCCTTTGTCACTTTTTTCTCTCTCAAAGAAATCTAACTTTCCTTTTTAATTCTCCCTATCTCTGTAGCTGATTTGACTCATTCAGGATCCTTTCTGCTTCTTTCTTGAATTGTAAACATGACTGCATCAAGAAAGAGAGAGGCTGTTGGTTTTGTCATTCACTGAGGATACCGATGCCCCATTGCCTTTGCCACACTTCAATCAATTTGCAATTCCATCAAGTTAGAACAGGTTACAAGAAAAAGTGTAAATGACAGCACATGCAACGAGATGTCCCAATCCAGTGAAAACCAAGCCTGTGTTGTAGGTTTAATTCTTTATTTTAGCCATGACAAAATGGAAAGTTCCATTTTACCAGAACATTTTCACCAGAGGAACATTTCACGCTTAAAATGCCTGGATTTAATTTTATACGTTTGGTCCATGTTCTTGATTCCCTTCCCTGAATAAAAGATGATTAGGTATGCTCTAGTGATTTAATTATTTTAAACACTGTTTAAATTCAAGGGAACACAAATTAAATTTGTACAATCTGCCCACATAATTTAACTGTTTGGACAATACCATGGTGTGTCTATAATCTTGTTGGTAGCCTTTCCTGCCCTGGCCCATATCTATTCCAGTCTCAAATCGCAATGTTTAAATGTCTACATAGTTGAGGGTTGTGTGTAGCATTTGTACCTGTGCAAAGAAGCAAAGTAAGAAAGGGGGAAAGAAACAATTGAAAGGTTAAATGAATACAGAATAATTTATAATAATTTCCCCTTTTACCCTTTCCTTGCAGAACAATGAATAGAATAAAATATTAACCATAAATATTTAAAGCATGTTATAACAATTTTCATTCCCATACTCCTCAGTGAATCTCATTTTTGTTTAGTTAAATTAAAATTTGATGCACGTGATGAGTTTAAATCAGTTACTAGGGCTCTTGTGGCACAGTGGTAGAGTCAGAGTCCTAGAGTTGTGTAGCACAGAAACAGACCCTTTGTCCAATTCGTTCCTGCTGGACCGATATCCTAAATTAATCTAGTCCCATTTGCCAGGATTTGGCCCATATCCCACTTAAACTCCCCTTATTCATGTACCCATCCAGGTGCCTTTTAAATGTTGTAATTGTACCAGTGTCCATACACATGCCACCCTCTGCGTGAAAAAGTTGTCCCTTTTAAATCTTTCTCCTCTCACCTTAAACCTATGCCCTCTAGTTTTGCACTCCCTTACCCTGGAGAAAAGACCTTGGCTATTCACCCTATCCATGCCCCTCATGATTTTATAAACTTCTATGAGGCCGCCCTTTGCAATCTGACACTCCAGGGAAAATAGCCCCAGGCTATTCAGCCTCTTTCTATAGCTCAAACCCTCCAACCCTAGCAACATCCTTGTAAATCTTTTCTGAACCCTTTCAAGTTTCACAATATCCTTCCTATAGCAGAGACCAGAATTGAATGCAGTATTACAAAAGTGGCCTAACTAATGTCCTGTACAGCCATTATATGACTTCCCAACTCCTATACTCAATGCACTGACAAAAGCAAGCGTACCAAGCACCTTCTTCACCACCCTACCTGTGACTCCACTTTCAAGGAACTGTGAACCTGCACCGAGGCCTCTTTGTTCAACGCTCCCCAGGACCTTACCATTAAATGTATAAGTCCTGCCTTGATTTTCCCTACCAAAATGCAGCACCTTCCATTTATCTCATTTATTACATTCATGACATTTGTTAAATTAAACTCCCATCTGCTACCCCTCAGCTTATTGACCCATCTGATTAACGTCCCGTTGTACTCAAGGTAACCTTCACTGTAGTGTCCTTACCTCTGGGACCAAGAGGCCTGGGTTCAAGTCCCACCTGCTCCAGAGGTGTGTATGAACATTTCTGAATGATTTAATTAAAAGTAATATAAACTATTGGTATTTTAACAGTAGTCTATGTAACTACTACTAATGCATTGAAGGGAGTAAATTGTAATGTACCAAATGTATTAAACAATGGGAGCTAAAATTTACTATTTTACCTCAACAAATCTCAACTTGCATTCAATTTTTTTTACACTGAAAGAAATAGAATTGAAATTTCTGCCGTTTCTCTAGGAATTGTTTGATGTAATTCTTGATGAAAATCAGCTGGAAGATGCCTGTGAGCACCTCTCTGACTACTTAGAAGCTTACTGGAGAGCTACCCACCCTCCTAGCAGCAATCCTTCCAATCCCCTCCTCAGCCGTACAATGGCATCTGCAGCTCTTCCTACAAGTCCAGCACCAGTCTCCAATCTACAGGTACATGTTCTTGCTTCTCTCCAACCTAATCTTCATTTTTGGGATATAGAGGAAGATGGAAAAAGCAAAGAGATTTGTGACAATCACATTGCACTTGAAATGAAGACATTTAATTATCTTCCTGCTTCAGGATAGCATCTAAACAAAACTGTTTAAAAATCAAAGTGTTAATTTTGCCAGCATCTCCTAATGGTACAAGTTTTACTTGAGAAAATCATTTAACTTTGATTGCGGTGGTTGTGATGAATCAAAGTAAAGCTAACAAAGGAATATTGAATGATTAAAGCATAATTCCATTAGCCTGTGTTTTCACAGGGGATTTCTTGACCTTAATGTGAACTGGACATTATTGATTTGTGGTTTTGAGCCTGCATGCTACTTTTTCTTTAAAAATCAGCTAATTGGTTTCAAGATGGAGATGTTTGAAGAATAGTGTAGTGTTAAACTTCTGCTGAATAGTACCCTCAAAAATATAACATTTCACTTACTTTAACAATTTTCAATATTAATGTTATGGTATTAACATTTGGTTTGATTTACACGAATACACTTTGACAGTAATTTCCTTGCTTCAGTAACTAAACAAGAATGCATCTTATTATAAATATTAGTAAAAACAGGCATTAACTTTACTAAAGCTAATTAGAAGCTGGGTTGTGTATAGTGCATGTCTCTTTGCTTGTAAATTAATCAAGTTAATGAAATAAATTCTTGAATTGTGAAATTCTGACTAACTGGATTGTTGCATGGTGTGGTACTAACCAGGTTGAACAAAAGCAGGGAGAGCAGAAGCAGCTACCTTCAGGACCGGAAAGAACTGCTTCGCAGGAGGAAGAGAAACCACCAGAGCCAGTGAAAAAGTCCCAACATCGAACTTCTTCCTCTGCAAAGCATCACAATCACCGCAGCACTGCGAGTCGGGGCCTAGACAGACAAGAGACATTTGACTCAGATACCAAAGGCAGCAGGGATTCTGTGTATATAGAACCAAAGGATGATTATATGGATAGCGCTGGTGATCATTACAGTTCACACCACAATCATACAGAAGAACCCCAAGGGGATGGCACGCACAGGCATAAAGAGTCATGGCATCGTTCTAAGGATCGAGACAGAGAACAGGATCATAACGAACGGAACAAACAGCATAGTCGGCATAAATCAAAGGATCGATATAGTGATAAAGATGGGGATGTTGCATCTAAAAAAAGGAATGATGCCAACGAATGGAACCAGGATGTGTACATCCACCAATAACTGCCTCCAGCTGCTGTGTCCCTCTAGTGTGTGTGTGTGTGTGTGTGTGTGCGCGCGCGTGCGGACGTGTGTGTGTGCGTGTATGTGTAAAAGAGAAAGTATATATTTACCTGATCAGTCTATAAAGTTTATTGTACACTTGAGATTTCGTACAAGTTGTTGCTAAGGCAGCATGGAATTAAATTCAATATGATTCATTTTAAAACATGGTAGAATTACAGAACTGCTAGTGTGGTACTGTGCTCTTAGTGTTTTTGGTTTGGTTTTGATTGCTGCCAGCTGAACAATAACTGTCACTAGCAAACCATTGTTAATGTACTTAAGCAATGTCTGTGTGGGGGAACAATCAATTTTCCTGGGTATTCAGGAAAGTTTGGATCAGCTTATACTGTAGTTTACCTTTTTTTTTCCTCAGAAGTTTAATTTCTACATTCTCAACATTTATTTTCGAATGAAATCTTCACAAGTTTAAAATCACTGGCTTATATCTGTGGTTGGGGTGGGATTGAGGAATTTAGTCTTGCCTTACACTTCAGAGTTAATTAAGAGAAAGTATTTTCTAAGTACAGATACTATGTACTCTATATAGACTATTGTTCTATTTGTACTCGACACTTAGAAATCATTTTAAAAATAATATAGTTATAGCCACTATACCTGCTTCAAAATCTGAAAGATGATGAATTTTCCTTTATCATGCTAACTATGATTGGCTTCTTTTGGAAAATTGGTAGTTAGGAGTTTTCATTTCACCCCTCCCTAGCTTTTGAAATTCAGAACTTAGATGCATACGTCATCGATCATTGGGGTGGGAAATTAAATAAATAATATATAATATAGAGACATATATTGTTTAGAATTTTTTGTAAAATGCTAGTCTTAACTGACAAAGCGGTTTACTTGATAAGTCTAAGTTATATACCAAATACTGAATATTATGTACGTTACATTTTTCTGTTTAGGAATTGCCTGAGGGTTCTGTGTTATTGTTCCTTTGTTATAAACTATTGAACTTCTCCAAATGGCTTTGTCTTATTGCTTAATAAGCATAAGATGAGCTGTTCTGGTTACTGTATATGCACATTTGTGGAATTTATTTTCAAAATCCAGTTTGTAAGCATTTGTATATACATATATATATATATAAAATTCATAATTGCCTTTGTAGATATTGACAGTAGATGATCTTGTTGCACTGTTTAATTGAGTTATTTATTTAACCGTACAAATGGTGGCTGTACATGTTAACTGAACATGTGGAAATGCCATTTCATCAACAGGATCAATGTTCTTATTGCTTCTGTTATGTAATGAAGAAACACTTATACAAATACATGTACACACACGTACACATATCCATGCCTACATACTTCCAGTCAGTTTGCCTGAAATAGGATACTGATTTTCCTTAAGTAAAAACCGAAAGACTGCAGATGCTGTAAATCAGAAACAAAAACAGAAGTTGCTGGAAAAACTCAGCAGGTCTGGCAGCATCTGTGGAGAGATGTCAGAGCTAATGTTTCGGGTCAAGTGACCCTTCCTCAGAATTGGGCAAGTTCTGAGGAAGGGTCACTTGACCCGAAACATTAACTCTGATTTCTTTCCACAGATGCTGCCAGACCTGCTCAGCTTTTCCAGCAATTACTGATTTTTCTTCCTGTTTCAACCATCACACATGGTTATTATAAATGTTCTGACATATAAGCTGTTTATTCTCTAATTCATCTACCAAATTATTCATTTTCTTCAAAGTAATAAAGTGGATTTTGGATCTATTGCTGAATTTTTTTTACAGCACTTTTCCCTATCCTTCCAATTTCCTACTTTTGTTGTGGGAGGCCTGATATGGATGCAGTTCCTGACTGAATGTGCTTTGGGCTTATGTGTAAAAATAAATATTTGTAGGACAAGCAGCTAAACTTGAACTCTAGTGTTTAGCGGATTTGGATTTTGCAATTTTAAAACCTTCTGTGGCAAACATATAGTAAAGATTAAATTATACTAATGGGCACTTTATGGGAGACTGTTTGTAATCAGAGCCTTTCGTCTCAGTGGGTGAATAATTCGTTATTATTACCAGCCCACCTTAGAACACTCCAGCTCTTCAAAACTGCAGTTTAGGTGGGTATATATGCGATATCACAGGGGCATCTTAGAACATATCCCAGCATGAGTCAGTGCCTTCAAGAGGAAAGCTGAAACTGAGAATAGTTTGAATCAGAATCACTTCAGTCTTATTAATTACAGGTGTACTATTTTTGAGATACTCAGTGGACAAAATAAAAAGGCAACGACACCTAAGCACTTGAGACCATAGCGCACTGAGTTATAGAGATATTATTTTAAGGACTCCAAGCTGAACTCACTTTGGAAACTATTTAGAGTTCATATTTCTTTTGAATATAAAGAAAATGCATTGGTGTTCCCAAGCAGCCACTCACTCAGCAACACAACTCTGGTAACTGGAGATATCTGGAGCAGACAATGCTGAAAATACTTGGTCAGTCTGGCAGTACCAGTGAATAGGAAGCTGAGTTAACATTTCAGGTCACTGCTGTTGGGTTCAAAGGAAAAAGCACCAACTTGACATGTTATCACCATTTCTCTCTCCAAGTCGCTGCCAGGTGGGCTGAGTATTTCTAGCAGCTTTTTTGTCTCTATTTCAAAAAAAAACTGGATGTGGAGATTTGTGCTGTTGAATTTTTCTGTCCCTTGTCATGAAGTAAACATTCTGACCTCTATTGTCCAATCTGTCCTCTCACCAATGAGGTACAGTCACCAAACAACATGTATCCCATAACCATTGAAACAGTATGAGCTCTTCAATTTTTACAATGATAAACCTGTTCTGAGGTAATAAAATAAAGTTACATCATTCTACAATAGAGGGAACAAAGTGAATCTAGGTTTCAAAATGGAGTAAAAGAAACATCGTTGGTTTAAACTATATTATGTGATGAATAATGTGTAAAGAGAGGCACGGTAATTTGTCAGTGTTTTATCCTGGATATAGGTGACATTTTAAAGAGCATCAAATAGAATTACAGGGTAACATTATCAGCCAGTCAACGTTTCTAATGGTGAAATCCTCAAATGGTGCTTGAACCTTTTCACAACAATATTATGTTGGCCTTTGAAGAACTGAATCATAAGTTTGAAAAACAAACTTGTTAAATGTATACATTATAAGAAATGCAAATTAAAGATGAACAATTTATGGTCCTACAACTTATGTGTAACGGTATTTTGCCCAATTTTAATGTGACATTTTTATTCTTGATTTCTTGCTGGTGATAATCAATTTTTCCCTTTTCTTCAAGAGATGACATCTATAACAAAATGACAGAAAGATCTCTCAATGGCCCTCTGCCCATCTTACTTTAGACAACCATTAGGAGGCAGGAGAGTGGAGTTAGGGACCAACTCACTTTTGCCCCCAAATTCTCCTGGGCATTGGGAGGGGGTGAAACTGGCCATTGTTCAGCAGCTCCACATGCTGATGCCATTGAGATTGGTAGAGTGGGGGATATTTGATATTTCTGACCGTGGCACTTCAACCTGACATTTGTGGTGACTTATTCACTTACTACACCTGATCTAACATATTTCTTGGAAAAGAATAGCAAGGCCATAGACATAGTTTTAATCTGCAATACATCAGCAAATATTTTGCTTAATCATTGTGCAGTCACAATCAATTTGTGACATTGCCTCTAACTTACTTTCATTTCAGGCCTACTCGTTTTTTCAGCTACTAAATAGTAAATGGTTCTAATTGTAGTATAATGTGTCATTCACAATAAACCATTACTTCATTCTAATTGGTCTAGGGTCTGTTTATTACCACGTAACACATTTGTCAGTCACAGTGTTGCGTGAAACAATTTAACCATCCAAATTAAAGTTTCAGGCTCATTTCACAAAAACATATCAGCAATCTAGAATGTCAGTCCACCATAATTGTGTGCAAATACGAATAGTGATGAACATTAGTTGTGACCAAATTCCATTTTTCTGTTTCATATGAATATGAAACTAGTTCCTCCTTCAAACGCAAAACGTTTGGTCTATAAAAGCAGGTCAAACTGCAAAACATTTGATATGTTTCAAAATCTCAAGAATCAGTTTATGAAACTTCACTTATTGCTGTAACTGTAACAGAAAAAATGACTGGTTTGTTCATTGATCTATTGGATTACTTAAGGGTGAACAAAGGTGGAGTTTCCTTAACTGGTTGAGGGAGGGTAAAATCATTGAGGTTGCAGAGAAATAGCTGGCAAATTTCAGAATATCCCAAGTATTTTCCTGCTATTAAGAAAAATTCTAAAGGGAGGGCACCTCATCTGTTGCTCACCAAACAAGTTAGGGAAAGCATTAAACTTGAGGGTAAAAGATACATAACTGTACAAAGATTAATGGCAGGTTAGATGATTGATTAGAACATAAAAAACAGCAAAGAATGACTTGAAGGTTAATCAGAAGGAAGATATTAAATATGAAAGGAAGCTAGCTAGAAATGTAAAAGTGGATAACAAGACATTCTATAGGTATTTTAGAAAACAAAGAGTAAGTATTGTGAATTAACACTCAAGTAGAAACAAAATCCATGAGTGATCTAAAGAAATCAAACTGGTCTCAAAACGTTGACTCTGTTTCTCTTTCTACAGATGTTGTCAAATCTGTTGAGTTTCTTCAGCACTTTGGTTTTATTTAAGTGAGTGTCTGTCCACTAGAAAGTGAGACTGGACTATTATTAATAAAGAAACAGTGAATGAAATGAACAAATATTTTGCTTACGTATTCATTACAGAGGATATAAAAAAGCATTTGAGTAATAACTACAAATCAGGGGATTGAATGGCAGGAGAAACTTTGTGAAATTACAATCATGAGGGAAGTGGTACTAAGCAAACTAATGGAGCTATGGGCAACTCCAACCCAAAACTCCTGACCACAAACCTGGCTTGTCTATTCCTTCTGTACACAGTACCCTTCTATCCCCTTCCTTCATTCCCCATTTACCCCCTGACCTGATCAGACTACATCTCACACAGATACCATCTCACCTGCCTGCCCTTCAATTTGCCTAACACCTGACCTGCCTGCAACCCCATGCGCTCGAAATACTTAAGGCGTGTTTCCTTTGTTTGCCCCAAACTACAATACTTCAATGGAGCTCTCTGAGGGACCCTATGCTCTGAAATTTTGGAACAGTTGGATCTGGAAGAAAAACCTGGCAAAAAAATGCAGAGCAGATTTGAGGTAAGGAAAAGTTCAAGTGCTGCAGCAATCTGGTTATGATTATCAGTTCACAGATCAGTCCAATGATTGTGATGAAAACCAACAAGAGCCTTTGTTGATTAGTCCCAAGTAGGGTCAGTGCAGTGTTGCTGCTGTGATGCCACTGAGAGATTAGGCATTGCTTGGAATATCTAGAGGTTTACTTTTCTCAGACTCTGGGATCCTGATGAATCATCTCAGGAAACAGTTTTCCAGTAATGCCTGTATGCAGTGCTTTAAAAAAAATACCTCAGGAAATTCCAAAGCGCTTCACAACAAATAACTAAATTTTGAAGCATAGTCACGAGTGTTTTGTAGGCAAAGTAACATACTGGAAGAACTTCTCTGCTCTTTAAGTGGTACCTTAGGATCTTTTATGCCCGCCTGAACAGGTAAACAAAGCTTTGCTTTAACATTTCATGTGAAACAGCTTTGCCAAAAACAGCACTCCTGCACTTAAATGTTAACCTTAGATTAAAGCTTCAAACCATGTCTTTCTGACTTTAAAGTTGAGAGTTCTACCACTAAATTAAATTACAGCTGTTTTCTTTTTGCCGTTAGGAAAGTTAATATTTCAGTTATTGGAAAGCAATGACGTTGAGGTGATCCAATAGTGACGAGCCAGAAATTTAAGGGTGTTTAGTCTAAATGATGTTTTGTCATACTTTTAAATTTTAGCAAAGTAAAACCCTTGAGACTTTCGTGTCCCTCTCAGAACATTATAGTCTCTTTCACACTTTGCAGTTCAAGTAGTCTGTGAAAAGGAAACCATTTCTTAGAAGTGTGGGGGAAACCTTTTGTGAGGTGGAACTTCTGTCTTGCTGTTTTCTAGTTTCCTTTTGCATGTATCTAATAAGACTAAACATAACTTAGTTGACAAGTACTGAATAGTTTTCTTCAGCCAGTGTTTGGGATGACACTAAGTTAGTATCAATGGTAGGGGGAAAGGAGGAGGCTGAAGACTTGACGACACTTTCACTTTCCTTCTCAAAGGTGGTTCGTTGGAGTGATTAAATCATATAGTTTTCAACATAAAATTCCAGCCAAATGCAAATTTTCAGTCATAATAGTTAATTAACAAATATGTCTAAATAAAAATAATTGCTTGACCTCTCAATCTTGTTTGTATTCAGTTAGTTGAATTATTCATATTAGAATCATAATTCTCTAAGTTTTAAGATAATTATGGATAAAGGTAAGACTGGTCCTCGGGTGAAAGTGCTAAATTGCAGAAGGCTAATTACAACCACATTAGACAGGAACTAGAGAAATTTACTGACCGCAGCAGGTTGAGGGTAAATCCACATCTCACATGTGGGAGTCTTTTAAAGGCCAGTTGATCGGAGTTCAGGACTGGCATGTTCCTGTGAAGATGAAGATATGGATAGCAAGACTAGGGAGCTCTGGATGGCAAGAAATATTGAAAGCTTAGTCAAAAATAAAGCATATGTAAATGTTAAGAAACTTCTCTTAGAAAAGGCATTTGAGGAATTTAAAGGAAGCAGGAAAGAACTTAACAAGGAATTAGGAGGGCTAAAAGGGGCCATGAAATGTCCTTGGCAAGTAGAATTAAGGACCATCCCAAGCCATTTTATACATATAATAGGAGCAACAGGGTAGTTAAAGAAAGGGTAGGTCCACTCAAGGATATAGAAGAAAAATTATCATAGAGCCATTGAGTCTACACTGATCGAGAACAACCACCTAACTGTTTGAATCACATTTTCCAGCATTTGTCCCATAGCCTTGGCATTGCAAATGTACATCTAAATACTTTGTAAAGGTTATGACGGTTTAAGACCGTAAGGAACAGGAGTAGGCTATTTGAATCATTCAATAAGATCATGGCTGATGTGACATTCCACGTTCACTTTCCTGCATACTTCTCATAACCCTTAATTCTCCTCCTGATCAAGAAGATATCTACCTCAGCCTTAAATATACACAAGGACTCTGCTTCCACAGCTTCTTGTGGTAAGGAGTTTCCAAGACACTCGAGCCTTTGACAGAAGAAATTCCTCCACATCTCAGTCTTAGACTGGAGCCTCTTTGTTGTGAGACTAACCCCTCTGGCCCCAGAGTCTCCCATGAAGTGAAACATCATCTCAGTATTTACCCAGTCAAGGTCCTTAACAGTCCTATATCTATCAATGAGGTCACCTCTCATTCTGCTAAACTATGCACGGGAGGGAGGGAAGGAAGAAAGGAAGGGCAACAATAATAGGGGATTTCATAGTCAGGGTAACAGAGAGGTGCTACTGTGGCCAACAACATGACTCCAGGATGGTGTGTTGCCTCCCTGGTGCTGGAGTCTGGGATGTGAGTGAATGGCTGCACAGCATCCTGAATGGGTGAGGATAATCAGGCAGAGGTCGTGGTACATGTTGGTACCAATGAGAGAGGTAGAAGGAGGGATGAGGTCTTGCATCAAGAATTCAGGGAGCTAGGCATAGACTAAAAAGCAGTACCTCTCAGGTTGTAACCTCTGTTGCTACATGTTAGGGAGCACAGAAATAGAAGAACAGTGCAGATTGTTATAAAGCGGAAGTTGACCCTCCCCCCATAACTAAACAAGAGAGGAGCACCTCATCCATAATCTTTTAAAAGGAGTGTGAGAAGGGGTGCAATCCATTTTTTTTCAGCAACTTCTAGTGGTTAAGTAAAATAAACCCCTGACACTCAACAAGTAAAAATTTATTTATCTAACTAACACTGAACCAATTAACTAAATTATTAACAAACCAAATAAACCCCTTCTAACTACTAATTATTCCCAAATAAAAGAAGATTCTAATGGTACGCTGTTCCAACAAAAACGAGTCCCACTTACATAAAGCAAGAATAATAAAAACTGAATTTAGTCTCTCAAAATTACAGCCAGGTTACGAGTCTTCAGGGATGTTGTGTGCCTTCTCCGCCAAATGTACTGTCAGGAACACTTTCTCCGTCGAATTCTTCTGTCAGGAATCTTAACTGGTTGTGCCATAGATACCTTTGATTTAGATGGTGCTTTCTCTAAGACTTAGAGAAGACTGTGAGAGATAGCGAATCTGTCTTGAGAGCTGTTAACTCTTGCAGATGGCAGTTTGCTCTCCTCTTTCCCACTTGCCCTTTATTTTATACCCTTAATGACACATCAATATTCCTTATAATAGGATTGGTCCTGTGTTGTCAAAACCGTCAAATTTAAATTTAACTTTTTTGGTATCTGGGTGCCTAGTTCAAATTAATTGGTTAAATTCAAAACTTGTCTTGATAACAGAACAAAACTAGTGATTGGCCTGCTGACTGTACAACCTTTTAATACAAATCTTTCAATTCAGGTGCCCTGTGTACTGGCAAATCCACAAGCTTCTGCCCATTGACATCCTTTTTAAATCTCTAAGCATAGAAAAAGCACATCGTCTTTTAAAGGTACCACATACTGCTTTCCCTCAGAGCATTTTGCAAACACCAATATTTTACAAATACCAAATTCTAATGTCCTGCCTTTTAGTTCACAAATACTCTACCGAACTTTGCAACAAGATGAATGTGTGGCTTAACAGTTGGTGCAAGAGGGAGAAACATTGAGATGCTTGAGCAAATTGGCATTGGAAAGTACAAAATATTGGACGTGTTGGCAAGGTTTTAGATTCCTGGATCATTGGGACCATTTCTGGGGAAGGTGGGACCTGTGCAAGTAGAAAGGTTTACATCTGAACCTGAGTGGTACTAACATTCTTATGGGACAGTTTGCTAATACTGCTGGGAGGAGTTTAAACTAACTCAGCAGGGGGAGGGGGCACAGAATCGTACAGTAAAACAACTAAGTCAGAGGGAGTACAACTATATTAATTTTCAAGGGAGTAAGGCAAGGTTGATGGTCTTTACTTTAAAGCCAGGAGTATCACAGATAAAATGGATGAGTTGAGTGATGATTGACACGTGGAAATGTGATAGTGTAACCATCGCAGAGACATGGCTGAGGGAGGGGTAAGATAGGCAACTCCACATTCCTGAATATAGGATCTTCAGGCAAGTCAGAGGAGAGGGTAAAAGAGGAGGTGTTGCATTATTATTTAAGGAGTAATGATATCTTGGAAGAGGCATCAAATGAAGTCTTGTGAGAACAGCTTAGGAATAAAAAAGGTACAGCCACATTGGTAGGTATTTATTATAGACCACACCACCCCCCTCCCCAGAAAATCAGCATGAAATTAAAGAGTAAATTTTGCGCACAATTCATGGAGATGTGTAAAAATAATAACAAACCGGTAATTACTGGCAGGATTTCAACTTTCCCACATTAACTGGGATAGACATAGTGTTAAGAGTTTGGATGGAGTGGATTTCTTGAAATCTGTACAGGGGAACTTTTTAGGCCAATATGTAGAGGGCCCAACAGCACTAATGGTGCTGTTCTGGACTTAATTCAGAGTAATGAAGCCAGACAAGTTGTTGAAGTGGTGGTGAGGGAGTATTTTAATGATAGCGAACACAACATGGTATAATTTAAGCTTATGATGGACAAAGAAAGAGACAAGTTGCAAAAAAAAAAGTTCTGGATTGGGGGAGAGTGGAGTTTAGTAAAATTAGGCGGGATCTGGCCAGGGTAGACTGGAATAGCTACTAGTGGGGAAATCTACAGACATTAAAACAGGAAATGGGAAGGGTACAAGCTCAACATGTTCCCTCAACGGTGATAGGAAGGAGTAAAAAGCCCAGAGAACCATGGATGACCAGAGATATTCAGGATATGATGAGAAGCAAAAGAGAGGCTTTTAGCAGTTACATAGGGAACAAATCAGTGGAGTACAGACAGTGCAAGGTGGAGCTTAAGAAAGCAATCAGGAAAACAATGAGGGGTATGAGAAAGCTCTGGCTGGTAAAAGCAGGGAAAATCCCAAAATATTTTATAAGTATATAAATGGGAAGAGGATAACCAGGGAAAGAATAGGGCCTATTAGGTACCAAGGGGGCAATCTACAGGTGGAGCCAGACAACATTAGTAGAGTGTTGAAACAATATTTCACATTTGTCTTCACTCAAGAGAATGAGGATGAAGGTACAGAACCCAGGGGGAGAGACTATAAGATGCCTGAGCAAATTGGCATTGGAAAGTACAAAATATTGGACGTGTTGGCAAGCTTAAGGTGGACAAACCTCCAGGTCTGGATGAATTGTGGCCCAGGCTGCTCTGGGAGGTGAGGAAGGACATTGCAGGGGCACTGACCCAAATTTTTAATTCCTCTCTAGCCACAGGAGGACTAGAGAACAGCTAATGTGGTTCCAATATTTAGGAAGGGTTATACAGATAAGCCAGATAACTAGAGACTAGGGAGTCTCATGTCAATGGTACAGAAACTATGGGGAAAATTCTCAAGGAGAGCTTCCATCTCCAATTGAAGAGGCAAGGCTTGATGTGATAATACCACTAGGCTGTTGCCTTCCCTAACGTTACTTATGATCAAGAGTAGACTGATGGGATGGTAGTTGCCTGGGTTGGATATACCCAGCAAATTTTCCATGTGCCAGCACAACCTGGTTAGGGATGCAGCAAATTCTGGAGCACAAACCTTCAATACTACTGTCGGAATGCTGTCAGGGACCAGAGCCTTCGCAGTATCCAATGCCTTCACTCATCTCTTGATATCATGTGGAAGGTATCAAGCTGACTTAGGATGACCAATTGCAATGCTAGGGCCCTTTGGAGGTGGAGGAGATGGATCACTGCCAGCAGTTGTTACACATACTTCATCCTTATCTTTCATACCGATGTGCTCAGCACTCTGATCGTTAAGGATGGGGTTGTGTTGTGGAACCTCCTCCACCATCCATAAACATATGAACTAGCAGCAACAATAGGCAATTCAGGCCTTTGAGCCTGCTCTTCCATTCAAATATGATCCTGGCTGATCTCATTTCAGTCTCAACTTCACTTTTCTACCCATGTCCCACAGCTCTTCAACACATATCTCCTACTTAAATTTACTCAATGTCCTGGCATCCAAAGGACTCTGGGTGAGCGAATTCCACCGACTCTTGACTCAAAAGTAATTTCTCCTCATCACTGATTTAAGTCTACTACCCCCTTATCCTAAAGCTATGACCTCTCATTCTAGATTGCCTCACAAGAGAAAACATCTTTACATAAACTTTGTCAATCCCCGTTAGTATTTTATATATCTCAATTAGATCTCCTCTCAGTCTTCTAAATTCCAGACAGTATAGGCCTAAACTGCTCAATCTATTTTCATAAGGCAAAACCCTAATCTCTGGAATCAATCTAGTAACTTCCTCTCAACTGCCTCCAATGCAACTACATCCCTCAAGTAAGGGGACCAAAGGTGTACACAGTACTCCAGATACAGTTTTACTAATCCTTTGCATAGTTGCAGAACACTACTTTTACACTCTATTCTTTTAGTAATAAATGGCAAAATTCCACTTGCCTCCCTTTATTACCTGATATACCTGCATACTAGTTTTCTGTGATTTGTGCATGAGGACACCCTGATCCCTCTGCATCGAAGAACTCTGAAGGTTCTCTCCATTTAGACAATAAATTGCCCTTCAATTCTTCCAACCAATATTCATGGCCTGATATGACAGGACTGGATCTTAAATCTAATTGTGAAATTGCTTAGTTCTATCACTTGCTGGGTATGCTGTTTGGCATGCGAGTAGTCCTGTTTTGTAGGTTCACAAAGTTGACACCTCATGTCGCTCATGGCATCCTCTCTTGCTTTTTAAATTGAACCAGGGTTCTACCCTTGGCTTGAGGGTAATGGTATTGTGGGGATATTCCGGACCAGGAGGTTGCAGATGTGGTGGAATACAGTTCATCTGTGGTTGATGGTCCATAGTGCCTCATAGATGCCCAGTCTTGTGTTGCTAGACCTGTTTGAAATCTACTTAATTTAGCATGGTGATAGTAGCACATAACACAATGGAGGTTATTCTCAATTTGAAGATGGGACTTTGTCTCCAGCAGGACTGCACAGTGGTCACTCCTACCAATACTGTCATGGACAGATGCATCTGTGGCCAGCAGATTAATCAGGTGCAGGTCAATTATGTATTTCTATATAATTGGCTCCTTCAGCACCTCCTGCTCACCTAGTCAAGCAAAGATGTCTTTTAGAATCCTATCAGTCCAATCAGTACTGGTGCCGTCAAGCCGGTTTTGGTGATGGACACTGAAGTCTTCCACCCAGAGTACATTCTACACCCGCTGTGCCTGCTTCAACTGTCATTCATCATTGAGGAATACTGAATCAACTGCCGGGGAGAAGGTGAGTGGTATGTGGTAACCAGCAGAAGGTTTCTTTGCCCACATTTGCCCGAGGCCAGGAGTCTCCTCCTGCGAAAGTGAGTTACAGTTTGCCTTACAGGCCATCCTGAAAATGTCCCCCTTCTCCCCAGAGTCAATCTTCTACCATGTTGCCATAATGGCTGATCTCATTTCAGCCTCATCTTCACTTTCAATCCGTGTTAATATAGTATCTCCAAATTGGTATGGGGGTGGGGGGAAGACAGCGTCGACAAGCTCAGTTGGTTGGACAGCTGGTTTGTGATGCAAAGTGACGCTAACAGCAACTGAGATTACCATGAACGACTATCATAGAGTCACAGAGTTGTACAGCACAGAAACAGACCCCTCCGTCCAACTTGTAATGCTGAACAGTCATCCTAAATTAATCTAGTCCAATTTGCCAGCATTTGGCCCATATCCTGTTCATGTACTCATCCAGATGCCTTTTAAATGTTGTTATTGTACCAGTCTCCACCACTTCCTCTGGCAACTCATTCCGTGCATGCACCACCCTCTGTGAAAAGTTGCCCCTTAGATGCCTTTTATATCTTTCCCCTCTCACCGTAAACCTATACCCCCTAGTTTTGGACTCCGCTACCTAGGAAAAAGACCTTGGCTATTCACCCTATCCATGCCCCACACGATTTTACAATTCTCTTCAAGGTCACCGGTCAGGCTCCAACGCTCCAGGGAGAATTGCCCCAGCTTATTCAGTCTCTCTCTATAGATCAAACCCTCTAACCCCAGCAACATCCTTGTAAATCTTTTGTGCACCCTTCCAAGTTTAACAACATCTTTCCTATAGCAGGGAGACCAAAATTGTCTGAGGTATGGTAACCCTCATGTTAAACCACCAAGTCATCTCTCTCTAATGGGACAGCAGCGCTAATGGTCTGTTAAGACTATGCTGACTTTACCTTTACTACCTCCAGCATCACGGCCTCATCTTGTTAAGTAGCTTAACATTTGGTACATGATTATACTGGATATTTATTACATTTCCAGGTTCCCTTTATCTAGGATGTTTGTTACGTCAAAGTACTCTAATATATTTGTTTAATAAATATGAAGCTACGCTGATTCTGCTTGATTGTATTATGTATTTGTAAATGCTGTGCAATTGTATTGCTCATAATAGACTGTAATTAGTATGTTTCATTCATTAGAGAAATGCTCCAACTAAAAAAAAAACAAGATTTAACAATTATTAAAAAATCAAAAATGACAAGAAAAATAACATTTATATTTTATAAAGCACAAAACATATTCAGTTATATTTAAATATAATTTGAAACCCATAAAATTCAACATTATGCACAAACATTTCATATTCAGCTGTGTACGTTCCATCTACAAAACATTTTTTTTAAAAAATGAATGTGGTTTAAACCAAATACTTCAATTTGGGTTGTCTATGAAATGCAAAAGCCCATAATGATCTTTTCATCACAGAGCTTATAACCCTATTGAACAGCTGGCAAAATCTATTGCTACCATAGCAACATTGCTTTTGAATTGCCATCACAAGAACACTGTACCGATGATGCTTACAACTGTGCTTCAGGTTTTCAGTTCACAAAGAACCTACAAATTTTTACACCACTAATGAATGTCTGTACACTATAAATATCAATAATCAGATCTAAATTCCCTACCGATGCTAACTGACCTGCTTTTAATTCCCACCATCTCCTGTTTTTGTTTTGGATTTTGAGAATTTGGATTGTTTTAATTACATTTGATTACTGTTAGCCATCCTGCATCTTCATAAATTTAGCAATGAAGAAGCCTATTGTGTCCTTATTAGCAGACTTGATTATGTGTGCTATCTGGCTGCTGTCCAGATCTGAACAAGAAACACTGGTATGCCCTTCAGTCACACTGGCTGGATCAAACCTCTGCAGCAATTTCCGCTGATCGTAGGACAGTCCAGCACCCATCATTCCTTCTTCCCCCAGGTGAGGTTCCTACAGGAAAAAATGCATGTTTAAAAAGAAAACCTAATCTATTAGAAGTACTGTTTTTGAAGCAGATGGATTATTCTTGAATTTGCAAAGAAATTAAACTTCATGTATATTTTATCCCTTTTCAGTAATATCAAGTAGAACATTGCAAAATCACATTATAAGCATAAATCCTTCAGTTATGAATAATTATTTAAATACTAAGAGACATCAACAAATTCATTATCAAACTTGAAGTAAAACTTTTTATTTCAGAAATACAAACTTGTAAAAATTTCCATCTTAGATCTTGATATATATGCTAAGTCCAAAGTCCTAAAATGAAGAATTAATTAAGCCCATTTCTCACAAAAAGCTACTTAAGATTGCTCATCAGACAGTAATACTGATAGCCATGATACCAAGAACTAAGATTGTGACTGGATGCTGAAACAACGATAGTTAAGAGGGTTTGGGTAATAGGAGTGAGGCCCCAACTAAATTTAAAATGAATAAAATTTTTAATGACCGCAATTTAGTACAGACTTTCCTTAGCATCCCAAGAGATAACCCACCTGGACCAGTGGACTTATCTGTCTTTAGCCCCATCCAAGGTTCCTTAATTATTGCATTTATTTATACCTCATCTTTTGCCTCTGTCTTTAGTATTTTTGGAGTGCTTTTAAAGTCCTCCACTGTGAACACTGGTACAAAGTATTTATTCAACTCCCTACAAATATTATGGCAACAAGAGCAGGTCAGAGGCTAGGAAACCTGCTGCAAATAACT